>NW_026926079.1:0-10499 GCF_032062105.1 Saccostrea cuccullata | reverse complement strand
CACGAGTCCCAAACAAGGTGTAGAGGGTATACACAGGGACCTTTTAGTAAGTGTCAATCAAGTTCCAGCATCCAATGATGGATCATCATGCACTTGATTGACAGGGCCACCCAGACCTGGTATTTTTGAAGGCGGTGCTTAGAACTCTTCCTTTAAGGAACCCCCCATTGGCTGCATACAGACGCCCAAGGAACCTAAAGGACATCATAGTAAGAACCAGGTTGGACAACCCATTACCTAACGGGGGCTTTAAAACTTGCTCTGACAGAAGATGTCTTCTTTGTAAGCACAGCACTGACACAGACAGTTTTAACAGCCCCGCAGCTACAAAATACAAGGGGATTTGTCCTGTCATACTGACAACTGCATTTATCTCATCAGTTGCAAAGTTTGCTCCAAACAGTACATTGGTGAAACAGGAGATCTCCCGCAGGAGAATCAATAACCACCGTTCGACCATTGGGACCAAAAAACTCAATGAACCCGTTGGGGAACATTTCAACCTTGAGGGTCACAAATAGGAGGGCATGACAATAGTGGTTATTGACCATAACCGAAGATGGACAGACTCTCAGAGAAAAAGCAAAGAAAAGTTCTGGATGCACAGATTGAAGTCATTCCGCCTTAATGGTATTAATAAACTGAATGATTTCACCAGAATGAACGTAAACTAGACCCATTCCTGATGATACTAAACAAGATTATTCTCTCAATTTGGTGTAAACAGACCTTGAGAACCTGAGCCACAAAAGGTGTTCTTCTATTGAAACCCTGTTGCGTATATTTTAACAACAAATTCGAATAATTTGAGTGGAGAAATTGGAATATAATTTCATATTTATAAAAATAACCAAAGGTTAAGAACAGCAAAAATGGGTTCACGAAACAGAGTCAAAACTGGGTATTTTACTTATTTACACTATAAAATATCTATAGTCATCCTCTAATGAATGGCGCTGAGAGGAAATAAAATTTATTTCTTTTAATTTAGTCTTGTTATGTGACTTAACATGCTATAATATAATGTAATGCAACACTTCGTTTAAAAGATATCAAATAAATTTGATTAAAAAAAAGCAAAAAAACTTGACGTTGAAGAACGTCAAAGAGCAGCGAGTAACAATAAAATTCAGTTTTGCATTCGGGAAATCGATTAAAATTTAACATGTTGGATAAACCAGGAAGTACACGAAAATACGCAATGCGTTTGTATAAAATGGAAACTGCAATATTTGAGTGACGGGAGAGTTGAAATCGGGCGAAGGATGGTCTGCAAAAAACAGTTTATAGTTAAAAGTCTTGTCAAAAGAGCTATGAACGCTATGAGACGTGATGTGTGAATCACTGTTGATAAATTTGTGTCTCGTGTTATTGATACGTCTTTATGAATCGTAAAGACTATACAGTAAAAACTGTCTCATCCGACACCTGAATAATCCGACACACTGTGGATTACGATGTTAAATTTCTTTCCCATTATACTATTTTCCATGTTTTAACACTGTGCAATCCGACACACTGTCTATTCCTACACAAAATTTGTTTCCCATTGCATGTCGGATTAGACAGGTTTCATTTTATATGAAATCAAAAAACAGAGTAATTTTAAGAAATTATCTCGACGTTGTTCAACTATGGTTAACCGTGCTCCGTGCTTGCGAAACATATTACTTTGAAAATTGGTTAACATGAGATCTAAAGAATCAAATGGAATGAAACTCTACAATTAGACAAAATGTTTTTTCTCGAAAATGTGTTCATCCTTAATCTTGTAATACCATATCGCGGGTTATTTTTAGCTGGATGCTAATTCGTGGCGTTTTGATGGTAGCCCGCTAAAATCTTAATCACTAAAATACTCAGTACTCTTCTTAGTGTTTATCTGCAAAGAGATGAAACCCTGTGTCTGCTAAAATAAATGCCAAAATCATTTACATTATTTTGAGCAAGCAAAACATCAAATTTTACCCCCGCCAAGGAAACCCGCTATACGGTAATACAATGACGATAAAAGAGACATTGTCTACGTATTTTTCGAATGACCCTACATATAAAAAAATGATAATAACTACAACTAAGCAGGAAACGGTGTTTTGAATCTAAGTATACTCAGAAAGGACATTGGTTGAGGGAATTCGCTTATACATGTGTAACATATATTTAGATGTAAGATAATGTTTTTCTGACCTTCTTATAGCTGCACAATTGCAGATGACGGATATGGAGATAACGAACAGTATCCAATATCAAGGTCCATTAAACAATACAAAATAGGAGCAAAGCAAACACGGACCTTCAAAACTTTAGAGGTGGGATCATGTTCCATGGAGGAGTGAGTATCCCCTGCCAACTGGTCACACCTGCCGTGTGATCCTTGTCATGATCGGAAAATAACGGAAAAAATCCGTCGTCAAATCAATGTATAAATAATGGACTAACAATGAGTATGAAAAACGTCAGTCAGCATTTGACTCAATGATAAATTGTATTTGCTGACAAGGTCATTGTATCGACCATACCACTTATGAAATGATTAACCAAGACTGCTGATATTCTTGATTCATCAACTTGTTTGTCAATAATTTACCTCGGTTTGGAAATTGTTCGTACGTAGAGCATGCTTTCGGGTATCGAATCAACTGAGATATATAAATTCCGTATGCAGGTGATAAAGGTATATCTCTGCGTAAATAAAGAAAGTTAAAGTCATTACGTTGATCATAGAGCTTGGTTGTTAGATTACCATCTTTTCCAAGTAAAATATTCAAGTATGAAACAGATAATATTTTTGTCTAAAGGTTAGTGTATGAAAATTTCTCCTTTTCTTCGTCTTTAAAAAAACTGTACAACATTGAATTTAGTCAAATTATCAAATTTTCAATCAATTTCAGACCATAAGAATTCTTTGAAGTGGTGAATGAATTCGTTAAATATTGACTTAAGTTTTAATTTACGGAAAATGAATATCATTTTCTAAACAAACTACAAACTTGTTAACTTTTTAAAGCATCGTTTCTAATTATATGGATAGTTTTGAACCAATAAATTTCATATTTGTAAAGTACATCGTCATTTTTGATTAATCAAAATTACCTTTAAAGTCTAAAAAGGAATAATGTTTTTATTGTTTGTAGACAAATATTTCATCAAAGAGGTTTTAAATTCTTTCAAAGAATGCATCAAAATTATTTTAGTTTACCTTATGCAATATGAATTATATACTGTAATAATTGTTTGTCGACAAACATTTGAAAAAAAAATCATATTTTCTTTCAAAGTCTAATGATAGCCTTGTAAACACACAAGAAAAATCTTTTTGTTCCACTGAAAAACAAACATACTAATTAATGTTGAAAACAATACTTCCTTTAGCTTTAAAACAGTCATTAAAAGCCATGTAAATATAATTAAAAAAAGGAAATTATAGTGCTGCCAAATCTAAAAAAAGAGAGAAAATAAATGCATCTATTTAAATAAAGAGCAAAGAGTGTTTTCAAATACTTTCAGACTGGAGGTTGAATGTGCCATAGCCACAATTTTCAAAAAAAAATGTTTTTCAACTCGTGTTTTATACAAATTTTAGCTCTATTTGCGGTATTTAGAAAGAGTGAGTGTAATACTTTTGCATTTAAAGTTTCCAGAAACCCAACAACATCATGTCGGCAGTTCAGCAGTATTGAAAAAAACCTCTCTATGTTTTTATACTTGTCTGACAACACAGCAAAATGTATACATGTTCAGTCATAGCAATCGTTATAAACAGTGTATGTGCTGCAGTAATCTCCCCGGAAGTGAATTAGCTGAAGGAGATTGGAATACATTTTTGCCCCGTAAGTATTATCTTGAAAAGATGAAATTAAGCATTTGGAAAGTAAAACAATCTAACAACGTGCCTTTACAGTGAGATTCGTGTTATGTGTGATGCTTTTAATTTACTTGTAATTTAACAAATGAAATGTTTTAAAATTCTAAGAATTTGCTTTGCTACTAGTAGTCGATTTTTTTCCTGCAATGATTACGCATGTTAGTCCCTGCATTACCGAAGAAGGAAGTTCATAGTTGAATTTTATTACAGTAGGATTTTTTTTTATAAAACGCTGGTAATTGTTTGCAAGTTATTGCTTTATGCTTATGCTTTATTCTTTTTTATCTAAAAATGTGAGCGACCAAGTATACTCAAAATATTGTGTTGCTAAAGAACATTGAACGTGTACTTTCTCTATTTAAATTATGATATGTATTATTTTGAAACTATTTACAAGAAGTATTCATTGAGGTTGGTATAATTTTCCGAGTTGAAGATATTCAAATTCAGAATAAAGATAACGAGCAGTGATAGATTTCTTGAAAACAATGTACGTCTGTAAAGAAGGCATTAATATGGTTCTATTTAAATTCTAGAGGTAGACTCAGGTGCATAGGACAAAAAAAATATTCCTTGTTTACTGGTTATACCAACCTGTGAGCCCAATGTAATGATCAAATAGGCTGAACATTCCGTAGTCAAATTAGTTACAAGAACAGAACTTGTACAATTGATATGAAACTGGGTTTGAGTCCCACTGTGGAACGAGCGACGGTCCTTTGTTAATAGACTGTATAAATCGGGGTGCCATATGAGCAAAATTCTCGAGAGGGAAACAACATACTTTCGAAATGAAAATAATTAGATTTATTTATGTATTTTTTTGCAGTACCTTGTCCCTCCGGATATATCATTTTTCCTTTAACTTTTTATGAGATCTGTGTAAAATACGTACCAACACCAACCAGGTATGATGTTGCTGTGTCAAGATGTAGAGAAGATGGCGGAGATCTCATAAAAATCGAGTAAGAAAAAAATACAAAATTTTTAAAGATCATTTAGGTAAAAGTATAAAATCAAAAATATATTGTAGATGATATTTGAAAGGAGCTTATAAATGCTTTTAATTACTTTATTTTATCTATTTTTCTTATCACTATAAATACAATCCTAAACGGTTTATGTCTCTCAATGAAAGTGGGGGATATTTATTTCGGTCTGGTTGCCCGTCCCTCTGTCTGTGTGTCTAGCTTTTGTTCTGTCCATAGCGCTTTCATTTTAACGCGATATCTCGAGAAGGGTTTGAGATATTCAATGAAATTTTACAAAATAACTCCACTTAGCCCTCTATTGATGTTGAGAAAATCAAAGAAAACTACAATTAATTTTGAGGTAAAAAAAAATTCAAAGGTCGAAGTCATTAATTCGAAATTTTTGTTTGTTCAACACTTTCGTTTCAGTGCAACATCTTTAGCCTTTGATCTTTTGCAATTATATTTTACACTCTATGGGGTAAGGAAAATCCCTATTTATTTCGAGGTCAAATGTTAAAGTCGTAATTTCATACTTTGTACGTGCACAACTTTCTTCAAGAAGCTTTTGAGGTTTTGATATTAAATTTTATGCAGTAATTCTAGCCCCTCTTAAAGTTAACCCCAAGTCAGCAAATACTCCTCCTTTTCCCTTAAGTGGATGATAGAGATACAGATTCTCTGAATGAGTTTTTTTTTTACTTGGATAAAATTTATTCAATTACTCTCATTATGTTTATTCTACTACATCAATATAAAGTTGACACTAAATTGTCAAGGTTGTATAATAAAATAAATAATGAAAGGAATAAATGAGATGTGTATGAACGTTTAAGCAATTGGATAAAAGACATATATTGATTCATTGAAAAATGTTAACTTAATATATCTCTGAGAAATGTTTAAAATCAATTTATGATTTTCATGCTTCAAAGTGCAATGCAATGTGCGGATTTTCTAAGCTTTCGAGCTTCATTAACAAATCACGAAAATTTTGTCAGGTGCATTTTTTTTTAGAATTTCTAACAAATGTTAAGAGGTCATTTATTTGATCAATTTCATAAATAGTAACAGTGGATTAAAAATATATTAATCGAAGTGTGATTAATTTTACTATATCTCTTTGGGCAAGTTTCATTCAAATCTTCTTTCGATATTCTGCGTCGCAAGTGTATGTTATTTTACTTTTTCGGATCCTTTGCATCTTTGAATATTATCCAGGTATGGGTACAAGGAGTCGAGGAGAACAACCAATGGAAATTCCACGATGGAACCCCTATTCCAAACGTATGTCCTATTAGTGAAAGTAATGGCGCTAGTGAGATTCATCTAAGATCGCACAGTCAATATAACTTTGACTGCATAGACGACTCATCGTCCAACTCACATCATTATATGTGTGAAATTGTTCGTTTGTTTTGATAAGCCGAGTGGTATAAGCACAGGATGTTCTTCATTGTGATTATAAAGTTAAGTGTGTCAAATGTCGTTAAAGTGAATATTTCATATTGTTTCATTTTGATAATTTCAGTTTAAGACTTTAATTCTAACCTAGAAAATTGTTTTAATATAAAACAAAATTCTAATACGTTACATTTAGCATAATGTCGTTTAAAGATTTATGTTGGATAGTCACTTCACATCATATTCACCCTTTTCTCGTTGTACTTTCATGCTCCTCAGGTACATGAAGAACATTTTTCTGTGAATTTAAAATAAAATGTTCAACATCTACATGTATCTCAATTAGAGAGTAAGATTTTTTTTTTTAATAATTAACGCTTGTGACAAGTTCAAAATGCACTTAAGTTCTTCATAATATTATAATACGAGTCATCGCATTGGACATTTTGCTACATGTTTAATATTATAAGATACTTTCTTTCACTTTAAACAATGAATATGCATGTATAGTTTGCGAAGATTATGGGTTACTTGCAGGGCCAAATATTTTCCAGACAGACAATGTTTCGACAACAAACACCAAGTTTTCTATATATTTAGAATAAATATGTCAAGAGGCTAAAAGCAGTAGGTGTAATAAACATTGCCTTGTTTTTTATTCAAGGAAACAGGATGTTATTATAGAAAACAGTTAATCGTAAACACAATTGTTCTCTCATTAATTTTATCAAATTTTTATCATAAGCTACTATGCGAGCTCTAAAGACCTAAAAATAAACAAAGATTCTGGCCACAATAGGTTGACCTTTCAACCTGAACGATTCCCAGAATATGCGATTCATTAGAATGCGGTTGTTTACTTGTTTATCGGAAGATGTATTTAGTTAGGAGGAAGAAGCAACCAATAGACTGGAGTGACCAGAGTTCAGGTATTTGGATAAATTTAGCTACGGAAAACAATATTTAAAGATTATGCAAAAAATTGAAAATTATTTTAAAAGTGCATTAGAAGTTCAAAACGTACTCAAGGTCAAAGTAACAGTAATTAAAATTCAAATTTAAAATTTAAAGTAATTATTGCAAATTTTGAAGGAGTTACAAATATGGAGATGTTAATCTAAAAACGTAAAACCTAGTATGGAATGAACGTCCAGATAGACAGGATTTCAGTTGAAAGCTGAATCTTGACTGTCTTGGTTGCATTTCATACAGGTGAGATAATTTTCTAGACTTGCACGGTTTTTGCTAAAATATTAAAATTTTCACATGGCTTAATTTATTTACAAGTTAGAATTTTTTTATATTTGAACTAATAATGTTTACTAGTATATTGTAAGAAATTATTTATTGTAATCATAACGATTACAGTTAGATTGTTTAATTTAATAAAAATTGGAAAGCTGGATTTTGTCTCTTTCTGGTTGCATTTATACAGGTTGGGTAACATAGCCACTCCCCATAATCTGTAATGCGCTTGACATGCAGATAGAGAATAAATAAATCCGTGGGAGATAAGATGCAAACTGGGACATTTAGAATCTGATGAACTTTGTCTGGTCAGGACCAGGGAATCGGAGGAAGGTTTTTCCCTGGCCCTTAAAACCTCTCACATGCGGAAAAGCGAAGAACGATCCCGGAAGTTTACAACCAGATCCAGTAACCAGACAAAATTATAAAAAAGTCAAAAATAATTCACAAAACAAACAAAATCCCAAAAAGGAACATTAAATTTTTATGAAATTACTATCAAATATTTAAAAAATAACAAAATATAAATATCAATGAAAGGAAATGAATTGGTCCGGAAGCAAAAATAATTATCCTTGGGAATCCAATTAATGGACGTTAAGCAAGCCATTGTCAATATCAATATCCATGCTCGTCAAGTCCTTGATCATTCATATACTCTCTCCTTCTACCTTCGCCAACGCATCCCAATGAAATGTGTATTATGCATTAAAATGAATCGAAAAACATAAAAAAATCAAAAATTTTATTACTTATAGTTTAATCTCGGACAATGTCAGTATGTAGTAATACTCTGCTATCACCTACATATTGCGTTAATTTGTTTCCAAATTGAGCTTTCAGAGACATGTTGGACGGAGATTCATTATTTATACAATGTTTGCAATTCAGTTTCATTTTAATGTTTAATTTGGTTACATTTTCAAATTTAATGATGCAATGGTGAATCAATCTTGAAATTACTGAAAAATCACATATATAATCGTTGGTTAAATTTTAAGAAAGTGCAAACACATGTAAATTCCATACAAAGACGTTTGCATTTTTCCAATTTTTCCCCAAAGCATAGAACTATTTCGATTATACATTGTATTATTGTATGTGTATACAGCAAATGTTGATGAAGGCAAAACATTTTCCCTACTTATAAAACTTTATACTATTTAGACGATTCCCTAATATTAAATGCGCTATAAATTGAAATTTGGAGATTACGAAGGGTAATGAAGCTCAAAAGCAATATGAATTCCTGTCAATGTAGATTTGCTTTCAGTGGAATCAATGGATTAAAAGGCCGGCTTATTTAACAAGTTTGTTGATTAGGCAACCATTTTTAAAACACAAACAATGCCGTTTGTGAGATGTTTGGGAATTATTTTTTGAAACTTCTTGAGAAAGAGATCATTATGAAAAAGGCCAAAGTTTCGTTTTAAAAAAAAATGTTATGAGTGAGGAGTCGATGTTCCACAAATTTTTATTTTGATTTCTTGTACATAGAAGATCAACTTTCCTATGACACAAAGATGCAGACTCATTAAACAAAATACCAGAACAATATACAAAGTCAACTATGTTTATACGCGTTTAACACAGAATGCCTAAAACATGCACATACGAACAAAAACATTTATAAATCAGGACACTCACTTGACATATTTTTGTCGCTTCCGGATTCTAAACTTCTTTTTAAAATTACACTTCCAACACATATTTGTTTTCATTAACTATGCAGTCAGAGAAGGCATCAATTCAAAGTCAACCTGTGTGCAGTTTAACAATTTTTCAACGACTTTCGGGTGTTTGAACAAGTGTCTTGTGTCACAAGAGTCAATTTACATGTTTAGCCATAACAAAATCTTTAAAACTTTGTATGTGCTGCAGCGATTTTTCCAAAGAAAAACTTGGTTTCATTTCACTTTTGGAATTCAAACTTATACTTTCAGTTCACTTTTTAAAGCTGAAAATTTTCAAAATCCATTTTCAGTATTTAAAAGTTTAACATTGCAGACAAAGCGGCTACCATTCGTATATAGGATTCTAATTTAAATGGAATTTATTAAGTATAAGCTACAAGTTTGGGCATTTCACACGATAGAATTAGTAAAACATTGTAAGATAAATTAAACGTCAATACCTGGCAAGTAAGTTTAAAACTTTGTTTAATAAAAGTTTTCACATCTTTTTCCTCTAGAAAGGAAATCGTTCCTTGAAAGGTTATTTGTTTCTCAAATAGTAATTTAGATATCTTTTATGAAACCTCCCAGCCTATATTAGAAGCGTTATATTTATTATCTGAAACCTTACTGTACTTTTTCTTTGATGTGTAATAAAATTTAAATGATATTGTAAGCTTCTTTCTTTGGAAATTTACTACTTTTCTTTTCTCAGCACAATTTTTTTTTTTTAAATCCAATAATGAACAAGAGAAGTATATCATTGTTTTTTTAATCTTGCTAATTTCTTTCACAAAAAAACTTCTGTTTTAGTAGGGTTACAGACACTGGGTTACGAAATGCCGATAGAAGACTATCGTATATAACATACAGATCCTGTCGAATTTCTTGCAGAAATTATATTTTTTTTTCCCTAGCTTGGCTCTCTTAGTGAAAATAAATAATATTTTTCCGAATCTATGTCATGTCCGAAAATGCAATGTCAAGGTCATCAATCCAATCGTGAACAGAAATGTCATTTCTTGATTTTGTCGTGCAGAAAATATCTTTTTTCCTTGGTTCTGGGATAAAAGACTGTTTCTCAATAATAGTTTGTGAATGAAAGTTAATTTACGCTTTTTGTAGTTCCATTTCCTGTTCACGAACACAGTGTTGCAATTCTGCATTTCTCATGATTTAGACAATGATAAATGTAGCAATGATTTGAACAGTACTCACAGTTTAATTCTCTACATCAATAATAATATTGGTCCTCTTACAAACGCACATGAAAAGTACTCACTATCAAATGTCTTTGTCACTATAATAGCGTCGAACATTTCAATGGCTTTTATCGCG
>NW_026926078.1:0-106725 GCF_032062105.1 Saccostrea cuccullata | reverse complement strand
GAATTCTAAACGTTTGACGAAGTAACAGATAAAACCCATAACATATAAGTTCCGTATTTCCGGAAAGGTTTTAACTTGGGGCAGCACATCAACAAAATAAAAACAATGATAGTGGGGTCGTGTGGTCAATGTTTTCTAGGGGGGAGGATGTCCAAAGTCATTTTTATTTGCTTCAGTATATGTACAGTCTAGTTCTAATAACAATGCAAATTCCAAAGGAAGGGGATTAAAATCTCCCTAGCCACCCCCTGTCTCTGAAATTACAATAGATCTTGTGACTCCAAAATAGTAGATTTTTTTCCATTTGACTATAAATATATACATATTTTATTTCTTGTGTTTATATTTTGTTTGTCTATTTGTCCGCAGAAACTTTAACCTTGCCCATAAGTTAAGTTTTAAGTGGGATGGGTTATAGAAATACAAATGGCTTCCACATTTCATAAGTTAATTCTTAGTGACAAGACCTTCTACTAAGTTTTGATCAGTAGGTGCTACAGCTTTTATGCTTAACATGTGTATTCATTGTGAACTTTCATAAGGTATAAATATGTTTGACCTTGACCATAGAGTTTGACCCACTTTAAAAAATATTAACCTTGGCTATTAACTTTTGAACAGGAAGTACTAGGTTTTTCTTATTTCACATGTGTATTCCTGAGAGAGATGTTTTCACAATAAACAAACAAATTACTAAAAAAATATATAAAACATGAACATGTTGGTCATATCTCTTGTTCTCCCTTGAATCAGAAATGTATGGAAAGCTAACGGGTTCATAATTCCAACTCCGTAATTCTTAAAATGTACACTTGTAAACCTGAATTTGTAAATTGTAAATCTTAATTTGATAATTTGTCAAATGGTCTTTTACAATTTGTAAATTGTAAATTATCCAACACAAAATGAAAAGTCTAAAAATGTAAATGCAAGTTATGTCAATGATCACGTGTTATTCGTAGACTTGCGATTTGTCAACTAATGAAATGTATTTCATGATTTGTAAATTATGCAAGGTTGCATATTAAGACGAAAGAGGGCGCCATAAGGGTGGCAAGTCAATTCGCTCCAAAGATAACAAAGATCCTGAGCCAACTGAATTTTGTTGTATGCATGCAGATCGTGCCTTCAAGTGGTCTCTTTAGCTGTTTACAAATAAGATTTAAGTTTAATACAGAAAAGATTGGGGATCTAGATTCTAGACACACAAAAACTTTTCTCGTACCGGTACCGGTAGAGGGCAGGTGCGGATCTCGGGAATTTTTTCCAAAGGGGGACGAAGTGCACCCCATTCGAAATACTCCAGACCAAAAAAAAGAAAAAAAAAACTATTTCGTGTTGGTGGCTGTGTGTGTGTGTGTGGGGGGGGGGGGGGTTCAAAGTCATTTTTTAAGTGCTTCAATATATACATTTAATAACTGTATATTTTGGGGGAGGGGGGACCGGATTCCCAAATCTCCCTCTAAATCACCACACGGAGAGGTGCCGAGGGAATAAAACCCGATAGCTTTTACATTATTACTGTATAAAGAAACGTAAAGACTGGGCAAGTTGTATTGGAGGGGGGGCTCTCCCTTTTCGCATTTTCTCAAACATTTATTACTGTTATTTAGTATCAAAATCCATCATATAATTATGGATCGAATTGTCTTCTGAAAAAGTAAGAACCATGCATATACCACACCCTCCCCCATGTTTTTCAGATAAAAGTGACAATTATTTTTCGGTGCCCCTTTCAAATACTAGTAAGTTGCTACATGCATTAGGACTAGATTTTTCACGTGTTCTGTTTTTGTGTGATCGTTGGGCCCAAGGCACGTAAGCCATTTTCTGAACTTCATTTTGTTTCATGAGGATGCATGGAATAAACTATATGTAACCCAACAAAACTAAGATTCTATATACCTTCTGGGATGTCTTCGGCTCTTTAAAATCTATACAAACTCAGTGAGTGGTGCAAAGAGAAGGACCCTCTCTTCCTAGTAGTGTATAGTAGTCTTAAATCTCACGAAACATTATAGAATATATTTTAAAATAACTATTTATAAACACAAAAATAGTCATCTGTTTGGAAGAATTAGAAAAAGAAAAACTACATACTTTACATATGATCACTTCAAATAATTTTTAATTTAAATTTTCCATATATATACAAACTAATATGTACTTAATACACTATTTTACAAAGACATGAATTGGTCTAATTGTCAATGCATGTATATTATTTAAAAAATGAGGGGGAAGCTTCATGCAAAACAAAAAAAATAGTCCAAATGTAACCAAAAAATAAATAAATAAATCGCGTGTGTGTGCGGGGGTGGGGTGGGGTGAGGATAATGGACAATTCTTGTTTATAAGCTGTTTCAAATATTTATATGACTCTTCTAGCTTCTTATTAAGAGAGGTCCATAACTCCTGAAAGAGGGATCTGAGGTTATTTCTTGATAAATTTACTATATAAAATTTATTATTGAAAATCTGAGGGGGTCGATCCTGGCCTCTATAACCCTGCCTAACCCCCTTCTACCGAATCTGCCAGTAACACTACAGAGAAGGCTTTATAAAAAATAATGTTAAAAATGAAAATTATTCATGATTGATAGGAGTTTTTACTAGTGTATACCCCTCTCAATACATTAATATTTACAAACAGTCTTAAAGACAGAAGTGAAATTTATTCATAAACATTTCCGGTAGGACGCATTCATCATCATCATCGTCCTTTACACCCTATGGTGTGTAGGGCAGCAACAAATTAAAACTTCCCCCTCTTTTTTCTATCCTGGGCCAGTCGCGTCAATGATCCTTAGGTCTGGTGCATTGCTGGACGTATTGGGGAAGTGATTAAATTGTTAAGCAACGAATAAACCTGCCACCCTTATAGCGCCCCCTTTCGTCTTAATAATGCAACCTTGCACAATTTACAAATCACTAAAGTACAATTTACATTTCTCAAGTTGACAAATCGTAAGTCTACGAATTACACGAGAGCATCGGCAAAACTTTTAAATCTACATTTTTTACACTTGTCAAATTACGCATGGATAGTTACAACTAACAAATTGTGAAAAAAACAATTTACAAATTATAAAACTAAGATATACAATTTACAAATTCAGATTTACATGTGTACATTATAAGAATTACAGAGTTGGAATTTTGAACCCGTTCGCTTTCCATAGAAATGATGATATAAATATTTTAAAAATAATTATTTAATTAAGAGATGAAAAGGTTGTGCATCTTAAAATTGAGTAAGTTCTGTGGTTGAAGTAGCACTGATACGTTTACTAGCTTAATTTTTCTGCTCAAAACACCTCGATTGACTATATTCAATCATACTGTTTTCTGAAATGTTCAATTTTGTCAACAATGAATACATGTCATACATTTTCAGCTTCTCGAAAAATTGCATGAAAAAAAAATTTCAAATACGGTAACCATGATAACCCTTTCAAGATACTCATTTGAGCTTTTCTTGTTTCCTTATCACATTATGTCTGTTGTCCATCTGTATGTCTGGAATTTTTTTTTTACATTTTTAACTTCTTCTCTTGAACCACTGGGCCAATTTTAACCTTTTCACATAGAAATATGTACATTTCTATGACAGTCTGTTCATCTGTCTCAATAAATTTAACTTTGGCCATCACGGTCATATCTATTGAATGAGAAGAGACAAGGTATTCATAATAAAAATATTTATGTATTTGTATTTACCTGTGACAATGGTATGATTTTTTTTTTTACCTTGACCTTGAAGTTTGACCTACTTGCAAAAAAATACATGTTTTAGATTCATCATTTCGAAAGAGAAAAGTTAGGGCATTCATAATATTCCAAATAAATCATGACTTTTGACACTGTGAACTTGAAGCTTAACATACTTTTCAAAAATGTAGCATTTGCATGCTTAAAACTTTTGATTGAGAAGAGATATGACTTTCACATATGATATGACATGTACATTGATTACTCATAAGATATATGAAGATGTTTCCCAGCATGCAATGATGTTTTACCCCTGTATGTTTTACCTAATTTTCAAATTATTTAACTCTCAGGAAAGATGATTATGCTGATGTGCAAAATGTACATGTAGGAGGGTAAAAAACATCATTTTTCGACCCCCAATTGACCCCCCGCGACAAAATCAAAATTCTGAAACCTTACTGCAAATCTATATAACACCACCAACCTTCTACCAAAGATGAATAGGCTACCATGTAAAACGTAAGAGGAGTTCAGGAAAGACAGGGCTTTTTGCATTAAAAAAACATCATTTTCCAACCCCCATTTGACCGCCCGGGGCAAAATCGAAATTCTGAAACCTAACTGCACTTCTATATGACACCACCAACCATCTCCCAAAAGATGTATAGGCTACTATGTAAAATGTAAGAGGAGTTCAGGAAAGACAGGGCTTTTTGCATAAAAAACGTCATTTTCCAACCCCCATTTGACCGCCCGGGGCAAAATCGAAATTCTCAAACCTTACTGCACATCTACATAACACCATCAACCATCTCCCAAAAGATGAATAGGCTACTATGTAAAATGTAGGAGGAGTTCAGGGAAGATGGGGCTTTTTGCATAAAAAACGTCATTTTTCGACCCCCATTTGACCCCCTGGGGCAAAATCAAAATTTCGAAACCTTACTGCACTTCTATATGACACCACCAATCATCTCCCAAAAGATGAATAGGCCACTACGTAAAATGTAGGATGAGTTCAGGGAAGAAAAGTGTGGCAGACCGACGGACGGACGGACAGACGGACAGACATGAGTAACAACAATATACCCGAACTTTCTTTAGAAAGTGCGGGAATGACCATATTTCTCAAATAGTGAAAAAATTCACTGTAAATTTTCAGTTCTTATGAAGGAAAAAAATATTTGAGGCTATTATTATTGTAAGGGGAATATTTTACTCTTCAAAAGGGGAAAATTAGATCTTGAGGGGAAATTTTCTCTAGAGGAAAAACACGGAACATCGGTAGTAAATATGCCCTAGATAAATCCCTAAGTATGCATCATGGAATATGCCAGCAGAGCAATTGCTATTCATAACGCCATGTTCACTGAATAACATTGTTTACTTCTTAAATTATACATGTGTTGATAACACTGTACAGGTCTGCGTTATGATGTAGGGAGTCGTGTTCTTTAAAAAAAAATATCGGTGTAGACTTCTGCTCCTGCGTCATCTGACTTATTACTGAAAAAATAAATGGAATATAATTAAGGAATCATTGTCTAGTTTGGGTAGTATGCAAGGGCATCAACAATAGTGGGAAACATGGGATAATTTGCATAACGGGCGAAGCCCGTTATGCTAAAATTATCCAAAGTTTCCCACTATTGTTGATGTCCCTGGCATACTCTCCTAACTAGACAGTGATTCCTTATATCTCCATTTCATTGTGAAATAAAATTGTTGACGTAAACATTAAAAATGTAGACTAATAGATTTAAATTACACGAGGACTTCCATGCCAATTTCAATAGTCCTGCACACTGACGTCAAACACAAAGGCAGCCGCACGAGATTTACCTGCATATTTAGCCTCCTTAGCGTCAGACACAGAGACAGATGCGCACGAGATTTGCATACATTTTAGGCCTCTTTAGCTGCTGACCTATCGACCTGCCTAATTTACATTCCGGCAGAATTATCAAGAAATAAACTCTCCCAACTTTCAAACAGTTATCACAGAGAAAAAATTAGAAATGGAAATATTGTATTTACCTTATATATAATTATATAATTAAGAATTTTTACTGGATCTTAACAGCGCCAAAATTCCATTTATTATTTCAACAGTCTTCAAACTTACAAGTTTCCTTCATTGGAATAAAGAGTCTTTAACAGAAGAATTCGAGACATAATTAAATGACACATTATATGACCTTGCTATAACAATTTAAATTGATCATTGTCAACACTCCCCATGTGCGGCCATTCTCTCTGTATTTAACTGCATATCCTGAGCCAGAACTTTTTTAAATTTGCATCATAATCCATTTTTTTTTCAAAATGGTCCTCTGGACCAACATTTTCTGAAGTTACGGTTCCAGGCAAATTTTTACCAGCCTTGCAGACAGGACCTATGTTTTAAGACAAATACCTGACCAGCACTGTATACTGATATGCTGTACGTGTATACTTAGAATAGCGGGCTCATATTTAAGCAGCTTTGGTGCAGACGATAGTGCAATACTTCATGAATACCGCTAAGAAATCAGTTTTTGAAATTAACAGTCGCCCACTCAAAATTGCGACCAATATTCATTGTGGGCGACTTAAAATTACGTTCAAGTAGCCTACATGGCGATTAGAAAATTTACGTTGATAAATATGTTTTTTAATTTTTCCGAATGTTCCGTTTTCTTCTGAAAAATTTCGTAATCAGCAAAGTGCTTTATTTTACCAGTGAGAAGTACTTATACATAAAGCGTCTGAGTGATTGTGATGGATACAATGTGGCATCGAAGCGTCAATGAGCCAAACAAACCAAAAAGTATCTTGGTTGTATCTGTGATAAAACCTGCCATGTGCTTGAATGTATGGTGTTAAATAACCATATCAACCTTTTTAAATAAGAATTCTTCTTCAAATTTAGATAAGTCGTGCATAATGTTTTTACGGATAGAAAGGAAACATGAAGCATATGCTAAAAAAAAAAATAACGAAGAATGTAGGTGTTGTAATATTATTCAATAGAACATGTAGAAGGTGTGATAATTCGTGGGCGAATAAATTTTGATGTGGACCCCAGAATGGCAAGGTTTAGTAGCTCACATGGCGATCAAGGATTACAAGTTAGTTTAAAACCCTGGAATTAAATCATTTATAAATAGAATATACATCACGAACATGTGTACTGCTTATTCATGAATAAGCCCACAACTCCATTTCCATTGATTGTGCAAATTTTGAATACGCCAAATTATTAGTATGTACACATGCAGTATTAACTGTCTACAGAAGAACAAATTTTCGTGGGCAGAAAATTTCGTTGTCTTGTCATCAAAATAATTTTGTGTGCATTTAATTTCCTTGTTTTAAAACTAACCCTTTTCAATATATAATCATATAAAATTTTGTATGGGATTTAAATTTCATTGTATTTTGTTAACAACGAAATAAACTAAATTTAATCCCCCACGAATATTTGTGCTTTTACAGCATTGATATTTACTTTGAGATATAACTTGAAATTACAACAAATTTGTTCATTTAGTGCTTAGGAAAATTTAGGAAGATTTTAGCTTAAAATACAAATGAAAAATTGACATACCCAAGTAAATTAATTAGCTCACTAACATGGTGATGGATCTTAAACTCACTCATCTCTGTATGATAGGTAAATAATCAACCTACAAATAAAGGGTAAAAAAAGATTACCGGTAAAATAATAAGCCTAAAAATGAAGGTTTTAAAAAGACCTTGATAATCAACCTACAAATAAAATTTTAAAAAAAGATTATCTTAAACAACCTACAAATAAAGATTGAAAAAGATCATAATAATTAAACTACAAATAAATTTAAAGTTTTAAACATTTATGATGATCAACACAAATAAACGTAAAAAAAAATAGGCCATCAATTGAAAACATATTTTTCTGACGAGTCGACATAAGTTACTGACAAGTTGACATAAGACGATAAGCATATGTCAGGACAAATTGATATCTTATTTGATAAATCAACATAATTTTCAGCTATTTAACGATTGCCACCACAACAAAAAGTCCTTATTGCAATTTTCCTAGAACAGAGGAGTTACATCATAAAGATGCAAACGGTGAGCGTTGTCGCATATTTTTATTAGACACATGTTTTACGTTTTGCCACCTTGTAATAATAATTTAATTCCATTTAAGGAATAACTGTCTTATTTTTCGATTTCATGAAGTGATTAATCGATTGGCTTGCGTGATAATTTGCATAAACACCGAAGGTGCTCATGTATAAAATTATCATGCAAGCCAATTGATTGATCACTTCATGGAATCGAAAAAAACTGACAATTATTCCTTATATTTACATGCTTTCATTCCGCCAATCCACGTACCCCAAGGCCTGCTTCTGTCTAGCTGTTTGTTCCGCCCTGCACATGTTTTTTTTGGAACTGCGCTAATACATTGATTGGGAAATAAAGTACATTTACAATTGGTTATTTTATCTCGGACAAAGACATTGGAAATGTAAATATTTATCTATATGTAATTCTGGATTTTATGTTGGATCTTCTAGTCCACTCGTATTAAGTTTAATGTATAGGCTTTTTTAGAATTTGAGACCTGTTTCTTTGCTACATCAGGATGTCCATCCATCTGTTACGCTTTCAATTGGCATATCCATCTCTTATCCGCAACTCCTTTTACACCACTGATTGAATTTTATTGAAATGTCACTCATTCTTTGTTACATAGTGTCATTGTGCACCTATTGTACATTTTGAATGGACATATATTTCGGATTTCCCATAACAAAACATGGTAACTGCCATTCTTTCTATAATATTGAAGGGTACCAATCAATCATCCGCAAAACAATTAATGGTACTTTCACAGATTCTTTATTATACATAACACCATTGCATCCCTTTTATTTTATTTTTTGTTCCGACGCTTATTTCGTCTGTTTATACTGTCATTTTGGTTTGCAAAATAAATCACACTTTGTACAGATGTCAACTAAGAGCTAGAGTACTTCATAATGAAAAACATTCTGGACGAACTCCAAAAACAGCATGAACTCCAAGAAAGAAGTCTTTGACTCTGTCATGGTGTCCGATGTAAACAAACAATAGATTGTTGTTCACGCTCTCTCTAGATATGTTACCGTATAATGGCTATATTTTTGTAAACTTAAAAAAAAAATTGTTGAATAAATAATATCACTTATTAAGTTATTTAGTGGATATTGACTTATTTATCCCTTTGTATTCTTGCCTAATAGTGATTTTGAATACACAGCATCAGATTCAAATCTGCCAGTGAGAATTATTAATTTCTCTACTTAATTTATTGTCTCATTGATCTGTTAGATATGTTACCGTATAATGGCTATATTTTTGTAAACTTAAAAAAAAAATTGTTGAATAAATAATATCACTTATTAAGTTATTTAGTGGATATTGACTTATTTATCCCTTTGTATTCTTGCCTAATAGTGATTTTGAATACACAGCATCAGATTCAAATCTGCCAGTGAGAATTATTAATTTCTCTACTTAATTTATTGTCTCATTGATCTGTTAGATATGTTACCGTATAATGGCTATATTTTTGTAAACTTAAAAAAAATTGTTGAATAAATAATATCACTTATTAAGTTATTTAGTGGATATTGACTTATTTATCCCTTTGTATTCTTGCCTAATAGTGATTTTGAATACACAGCATCAGATTCAAATCTGCCAGTGAGAATTATTAATTTCTCTACTTAATTTATTGTCTCATTGATGCCGTACCTACAATTTACAGTTTAAAGTTTACTTCCAAGACACCAAGATTGTATTTACTTTATCAAAAAATGCACAGTTTTTGCCGCAGTGGACATAGGCGCTGGGTTACAGGATGGTGCATTTTGTGTATTATGTGTTTTTCTATGTGTGCCTGAATACTCTCATTAAAATAAAACTAAATATTCGCCGAAATTAGCACGTTTTAAAAAATGTCATATTTACTGTATATAATTAAAATGAGTAAAGGAGCGCCACTCGCCATCTTGAAAATCAGGGGGTGCCTCGGTTCACACTTGATTTTAAACAATATCTACATTTTTCCTACCGGTGTCGGACAAGATCTAGCTTTAAAAATGGTTGAATAACACCTTTCAAACGTCTGCCAATTTGAACTTGCCGTATAAAACTTGCAGTAAACACAAAACATCCTCTATACAATGTACAGACATCGAAGGCAACGTTAGTGTCGATTTCTAACGATGAAAAATGTAGAGGTGTCCCGGAATTACAGGGAAAATCTAGAGAAAACAAGTTTGGCGCGATTTCCGACCTCTCTAGATTTTCCATGTATTTCAGGGACGCCTCTACATTTTACATAGACGAAATCGCCACTTCCGTTGCTTTCGATAAACAGGCACAAGAATCGAGGACGTTTCGGTTCACTGCTTGTTTAAAACGGCATATGTAGGTCAACAGATGGTAGGGAGTTGTCATTCAACCATTTTTGAAGCTAGATCTTGTCCGACACTGGTAGGAAAAATGTAGATATTATTTAAAATCAAGTGTGAACCGAGGCACCCCCTGATTTTCAAGTTGGCGAGTGACGCTCCTTTACTCTTTTTATATACAGTAAATATGACATTTTTTAAAACGTGCTAATTTTGGCGAATATTTAGTTTTATTTTAATGAGAGTATTCAGGCACACATAGAAAAACATATACAGTGAAACCTGTCTAATCCGACATGCACTGGGAGACAAATTTTGTGTCGGAATAGACAGGGCGTCGGATTGCATAGTGTTAAAAACAAGGAAAATACTAAAATGGGAAAAAATTACGTGGGAATTCACAGTGTGTCGGATTATTCAGGTGTCGGATAAGACAGTTTTCACTGTAATACACAAAATAGACCATCCTGTAACCAAGCGCCCATGGCAGTGGAGAGATATTACACAGCTAATTGTGCCACATACGTTTCACGTATACTAAAACGTATGTGACACGTAAGTGACTTCACGTACGTTTTCACACGTGTGAATATCATGCGTTACATGTATGTTAAACATACGTTTTGCCTACGATACGTTTCACACATATTGCACATGTACGTTACTCGTACGTTTCACATATGAATAACATAAGTGCAACGTGTTTGTAACATATGTTTCTCATTACATGTTTAATGGGTTTATTATTTGCACTGCTCATATTGTAAATGTATAAATACCATACAAAAATGTGTCAAACCATGGTTAAACACATGTTTTGAACATTTTTTTCAAATACTGTAAACGTTGGTTAAACAAAAATTACGTGCAATTTAAATATTCAATTCATGCATTTGACATAATTTCCCTCAAAGGCTTATTTTCTTTTCATCTGTTAAATGATCCACTTTCTGGTTATCCTTCACTTTAAATTTCCTGATCCTAATTGCTCTTGAAGCCATCACAACAAAAGACATATTTAGATTTAAGCCAAATTTTATGTTGAGTATGTTAACATCAATTCATTCTTCTCCAGTTTTCTTTTATCTGTAAAGAAAAAGAAAATATTAAATGCATGGAATAAGGGAACACCCATTTTCCCCCCTGAACATTATTATTACATGTATCCACATATTAAATATAGATACTAAATATAACAATGATTAACTTGTAGTATTCATAACCATGATCTTTTAAACATTTTTTTCATTATATCCTAAATTATCTACCTTGTAATTCTCTTATCTAAAATTCATTAAATAGCATTGATTTGTGGGTGAACTCGGAAAAAGATGTGTTTGTACTGTCGTTTACTAATTATTGAATTAGAAATTCAAATAATGAGTACACTGTACTCATTATTTGAATTTCTAATTCAATAATTAGTAAACGACAGTACATACTGATACCCCATATGCCAGCTTATGGTTAAAGTTTCCTAAGTGCAAGTAAAACTCCAATGTCAAGGTCAAAGGTCAAAATTGTTGACATCCAAGGAAGGACTTTCACAAAGAATAAATCTGTGACATATGAAACCTACCACTATCAGCTCAAAAGTAATGATCAAAGTTACAGTTTTTTAACAATGTTTAACAGTGGGTTAAATTAGAAGTTTGTCAAAGTTAATATACAAGTGAAGTATGAAAGCCCTTGCACCGACTGTTCAAAAGTTAAGGCCAAGATTCAAGTTATGAAACTTCCTTAAAAGTGAGTCTTACTCCAAGTTCAATTAAAAAGGTCAATAATGTAGTCCCTAGCAACAATATATTTTTTTTTCTTTATAGCAAAAACAAAATGATAATGCGATTAATAAAATTAAATTTGAAATAAAATAAAAAGGATTAGATTTATAGTCAACCTACATTTATCATACATGTATGCAATAAAATGAATTTACAAAATATACAGCCTTCTCATTCTCAAACATAGCTTTTTACACACATGTAAAACACCTTTTTAAATGTATATGTAACATGTGCCTGATAATACACATACTATATTCATCAACACATTTGTAATGAGAGCTTTATAATACAAGTAAACCATAACTTATTGATGTACATTAATAGTATATTTAATGTGTGGTTTAAAATACACATAAATTATACATGACATTTGTGCTTTATAAAACACAATCATGTTAACCATGAGTTCATTAGCATACGTGTAACATGTGGTTGACAATACACATGTAAACCGTACGTTTTTTCACATACCGGTACATGTAACGTATGATTGCAAATAACATATGTTACACATACGTTTCACAAAATCAGCAATATAGATTACATGAACAATTGGATTATATATCATCGGAGAAAATGTGCTTGGGGACAGGACTGTCCCCCTCAATATGTAATTTCCGTACATGTATATCATAAATGCAATCCCCGAATTCAGGAACCTTGACTTCCGACAATGAAAGCCTTTCCATAAAAAAGAACAACCCGATTTATAATTTAGAACATTTCTTGATAATATCAACCATTTTTTTAATTAGAAAATGCAAATCTCTGACGCGTCTGCACGCGCCACTTGACTTTTTCTTTGGGAAGGGGGTAAAATTTAACTGGTATATTCTCTCGATTAGGTTCACAGATAACATTCGTAATTTTTTTTTATTTATTTATCATATAAAATAACACATCTTCAGACACAAACGAATTAGTATGTCAAATTGAGAATATTTTGGATAATCTGAGGTTAATACACATAGGTAAATATACAGGATGAATACTGAAGAAGGGACTGAATTGCATATTACCTAATACGCTGGAAATGGATAAATAAAATGAGAAGCGTCAATGTAAAAATAATTAATCACAAACTTTGAAAAGAGGAAATACGAAAATATTTCTTCTCTGTATACATTTCATTATCATGATACCCTCCCTTTCCTTGTCCCAGCGATATACAGTTCCTCAGAATATGATACCCCCTTTACCCCTCCCCCTTTCGAAGCGAGTTTCGTGAACATTTAGCATGGTGAATTATTGTACCAGAATCAGTCTGAAGCAACCAGTATTATACATTTATAGAGAGTGTTCGAGGGCAACGTGCATTTTGTCGGACCCAAGATCCAAACTGTTTGCAGGAGACTGATAGGCCGAAGGCAAATAGTTTTGTTCGAGGGATCGACAAAACACATTTTGCCAGATCTAGAGAACACATTCGATCAATGTTTTGTTATACATTTTACTGTTTATTATGGTATTATTATGATGAAATTTTTGTTAATCCTCACTGCATTTTAAGACTGTTAATTCCGTAAAGTTCTGACAGCTGACCCCGCCCACACTTTGACATAAACGGTACATTATCTCATCGAAAGGTCCAACATCTCGCTCCACGGTCAAACAGCTATTTATTTGACTTAAAAAAAGAGTAGAAAGGTTATTATTTTTAGTATAAATTTATATAACAATTTTAAAAAGTATAACAAAAATTACATACAACTCACCTAAAAAAATTTTGAATTTTAACAAGCAAAAAAAAAAATGAGTTGTTGAAAGGAGGTAACAAGAGTTTGAAACCAAATTTTATATTTTATCAACACAAATTGGCAAATAACAGTTACTATGATTTCAAGTATATGCTTTAAAAATAAGTATTTTCTTGATTTAACACTTTTTTAATTACGACAGTGCAATACTTTTACATTATTTGGAATGTGAAAATGAATAGTAAAAAGACATTTTTTTTAAATTTCTGTTAAATTAAAGGTCACAGTGACCTTGAAATAGGTCGCAACACACCTTCTACCTAAGATGCATAAACTGGCCAAGTTTGATGATTGTAAGTCTTAAAGTTTTCTAGTTATGAGTTGGATTGGATTTTTCCATATTTGGCTATAACTTCTTAATTAAAGTTCAGAGCCACCTTCTTTTTGTGCGCGACACACCTTCTACCCAAGCTGCATCAGATGACAAAGTTTGATAATCCTAGACCTAGTAGTATCAAAGTTATGAGCCGGAAACGAAAAAGCTAACAGATAGACGGACAGACGGACGGACAGGAAGCCTATAACATAATACGTCCCGTCCTAAGACGGGCGTATAAAAATACTTTATTTTTACATTAATCTACCAGTTTGTGGTTTTAAAAAATCACATGCAGGGCGACATAAATAGAAACAAATTCAGAGCTCGTGAATTTACAAAATCAAGAGCATCTAAATATAAAGAATAACTGTCTGGTTTTTGGATTCATGATGATGATCAATCGATTGGCAAATAATCCAAACATTAGTAATAAACAACAATTATTTGCCGCTAGCACGCATTATGGGATATGCCAGGAGTAATGCCATGGTCACTGCATAACATTGTTTTTTTTCTTGAATACCTGTTTTGTAAAGTAGGGAATCGTGTTCTTTAACAAAATATCAGAGTAGACTTTTGCTCCTGCATCAACTGACTTATTACTGAAAAACAATAAATGGAATATAATGTATGTAACCTTATATTATTTAAGGAATGAAGCTTATTTCAACTTATGTTATCCGATATAACATAACTGTAGGCAGTTTATGCATTATAAACCGCTTTGCGGTTTATAAAGAAAGTGTAAACTGCCCCAAGTTTTGTTATATCGGATAACATAAGTTGAAATAAGCTTCATTCCATATAATTTAATTTCAGTGTAGACAATGATACAATATTTCCTCTGGAAAAAGGCTCCAAATTCAGCATTACAGTATTTTAAAAGTAACGTCAAGCAGATCCGGAGTAATACGTTTTTGACGTAACTCATTGTGACGTAGGTCGTAAGTCATGTTATACGAAATGGATTAAATATTTTACCCAATCAAATGACGTTAGTCGTGTTACACCAAAAATTAAATTACAATTAAATAATGAAGAATTTTGATGCTCTCTGACCTGTCTAGACTTTCTTTAGTGAAGTGATCCTCAGAGGTAGTTCATTTTAATGAAGTTCCCAAAGATTTATTCCGGTTTTCCATCATGACCAACAACAAAATATTTACTGACTTTTCTTCCAACGAATAAAATTGTTTCTTTATTCAAGTATGTGGCAAGTATGTGTTGTTGTGAATGTAAATATAGCAGATGCCTGTATGGAGGAGACTAAGTTCCCCTAATAATAAGTAAATAGTTAATTGTTGTTTTATTGCATTGTGTTCCACTTTTAGTTGTTAAATTGATGAAATACAATTACATGTATGCGTTGTTACTTGTACTTTAAAATGTTTGTATTATGAGAGTCAAAAACTTGTGTCAAAAATATTAAAAATACCAGATTATGCAATAAAATGGTTAATATACATTGACTTTTGAATATTTGAATTAATTTGTCTTCTCTTAACTTTACAGACAGATAAACCTTATCCTTTAATTTACACTCGATGACATCACTGTTAGACATTTGATCTGACAAAGTTAAATGTTCTCTCAGACCAGTCAAAGCTTTGTCAGACCAGAAACATGCACCTTATCTTGATGTTGAGAAAGTCATATGAATAATAGCACCAGGATTCCCTTTATTATTTTCAACAGCCTTCAATCTTACAAGTTTCCTTCATTGGCCATCGGTCAATGTTATTTGTCTATCAAAGATGTGTTTTTGTTTAAAGATAAAAAGGAAATGATTATTCAATGTCAGATCAAGAAGGGTCTATTTGGTGCTATATATTTTGTTTTTGAAATACTTATGGTGTGCTTAGACGCCACAAAACTGTAATTTATAATGATGTATTGCAGATGGTTTAGGTCCTGGTACACAAAGATCGTTGCCGAGCTGTGGCAATTGTAGCTGATGTATTGAAGACAAGTGGCCTTGGTTCATTACGCGCATCGTTATTTCTTTTTTTAAATTATATCATGTCAAATGTGTGTATCCTATAGTATCGTGTATTTTGTAAAGAATAACGATGTGGGTAGTACATCAGAGAATGTGTATTACAGATGATGAAGGTCCTGATACGTGTTTATTTACTTGTAAATAACTGTGTGTTTTAACAAAAAGGCACCCGGAACATTAACTATCTAAGCTTGATAAATTAAATAAAATATATTAAAAACATGATACAAAATACTTATTATGTTCACGTTTCAAATGCAATGAAAATATTCGAATGAATTTGAACAATCAAAGGTGCGAGTTTTTGTAATATATTCAATTACTTTTCATATGATGTCACTTTGTAGTTATAAATACATGAATGTTTATTTCTATTTGGCAACGTTACCACTATTAATGACCGATGGTGAAGAGTATTTAATTTCTACCAAATTAATACTTCCAAGAAAGTTTAAATAAAATTCAGAGTATTAAAACTTAAATAGCTATTTCAATGTGACTGGCACCCAGAGGTAAACTAATGTATCTATCAAGGATACAATACATTGGAAACATAAATAAAACCCACTGTCCTATACACTTAAACTTTGGCAAATTTCTCCAAGAAACTTAAGTTTACATATCTATCGATATTTATCCAATAATCAGTGCGCTTTTTGGTTTGTTAATTTTTTTTTTTTTGGTTGTTTTTTCGTCAAAATACTTGTATAATTATTTTTCATTGATGTTTTCTCAAAAATTTAAAATATTTTTTTTGATATGTAACTGCATGAATTTAGTTTAAAAAAAAATAAAGCTAGACAAAGATATATACTGAAAGGAAAAAGAAACGCAGGGTAAACTTTTGAGGTGAATTAAATTTGTTTTTCTTAAAATATGTTTTAGTTTTTATATCTAACTTTTAAAATCATCTTTCAAAAAGATATAACCAAATTCCCATTTGATTTTGTCTAATAATTCATGAGTTACTGAAGCTCAAATGACGATACCCCCCAAAAGTGAAAATCGAAAACTCTCATTATCTTCAAAGTCTTTCCCGTGCATCTGTCAGAGCCTTATTTCTCCTTTGCATGGAATTTCATTAGAGTGTTTATCTCTCATACCCTGGCTATATTTGGCATGGGACACCACGCAAAAACATATGTCAAACGGCGCGGGCATGCGCCAGTGAGAGGAATAGAACAGTAAGTTGACTGGCTCATAACATCAAGTTGCGGAATTGTTTTCTTTCAAATTTCGTACGAATGTAATGATTATAATCGTCTACTGTATAAATAGTTGCTTTTATGGTAGTAAAGTGGCGATTTAAGAGATGGCAGGACGAATAACCCGCTCGTAACATGGCTCTGTTTCGCGTTAACGTCATCGTCACGGTTGATTGAAAACCATTCCAGACCCTCTCTGACAACGGGTAACAAGTTTAATGGGGAAAAATTTACAAGAAACTTCTTAGTAAACCGTTGTTGCCCTTTTCATTAATTCGGCAATTCGAAAACAAGACCCCATTGAACTTCCGTAAACTGTGCCAAGATTGCAAGGAATTCATAATGTCTCTCAATATTGAAAAACGATGTGCATATCTCATATGCATCAAATAATGCAACAAGAATTGTTGACAAACTCGTCGTTTTCAAATTGCACGTGCTTTGGGCTTTTTAGCGTTTTCCCTACGTGACGTCATAAAATAAATAATTCTGAATACTGATTTTGGTGCATAGTACCTAAATTTCTCTTCTGACCAATTTTTGTAATTTTCGGTCATGTGGTCAAACTTTTTTCGAACATTATGCTACCCTGCGTTTCTTTTCCCTTTCAGTATATAATAATATAAATATATTTAAAAAAATATGCTTTCCTCTGCCACCAGACATTTGTGGGTATATTCTTCAGCAATCCCCATTTAATTTGCAAAAAACAATTAAAAAATCAATAACATGCAGAAATGTGGAATTAATGACTATTTATTAATATAATAGAACTATTTTATATTCCCTAGTTAAGGAATCTCTCATCAATACCAACACAAACAATCACATGTGCATTGCAATTGGTCATTTGTATCCAACAATGAACTTGAATATAACTTAATTTATTCATCTCTTTCCATCGTTAGTGCTTGTGTTGTTCTGGTCAGCCCTGTTTAATTAGATGAGTTAGATGTTAGCCTTTGTTTGTGGATACTGGGGACATACTGAGCCGTCTCTGGACGCTGTGACGTAAATGATGACGTCGGCCATGAACCAGTGGATCCTATAAATAAACAATGATGATTTGTAAAATATATGTTATAGTGGGTTTTTAAAATTCATTTTTTATCAATTGTAAAATATTAATGTTTGATATATTTATTATTCTATCACACTCCTTGGAGAGAGAACTATACACCAATATCTTTAAAACAAAACAAGAGGAATCTTACAACATAACAAGGGACAATCTGAGCTATAGACAATAACTTCACACAAACAAGTGACATCTTAACCATGTAATTATTAAGTAAACATGAGTCTGTTATTTTACAGTTAGTAACGTGGCTTAACACTTTTTTCCACATATAATTCAACACTTTATCCATCAGATATAACTTTTCTTTAGATATATCTTAAGCTGTCAACTATAATTTTACAAAGAAATTTAATACATTTAAGAATAAGAGCTTGACCATTTTTGTATATCTTTAAAAAGATATTCTTCTCAAAGAGATCAATAAAGTCTTCAATGGCCACAAGTACACAACCCTTTAGACAAAAAAAATCAATAATAGTTTCTCAAGCACCGTTGCATCGGTTCAATAACGGCCGCATTGATCAATTTTATTGACAGATTGAAAAGGGAAATAACTCAATTTTCTATTATTCCAAGTTGAAAAAGAAAATCGAGTTATACCCCTTTTCAGAAATGCTAGGATAGACGTTCTTAATAGAAAAACAATATATTTCTTCAAAATTTCCAGTATTTAATGAATTAACTATAAAAATTTGGAATAGCATTATTTGAAGTTGAATACATATTACAACTAATTTCAGAAAACAAAAATTAAAAATTAATAGATATTATCATTTTATTGAACAAATGGCTTTAAAAAAGGTGTCAAACCTGTCAACCTATAAAAAAAGCCTGCCTGCCACCTTGAATTTTGATTTTTTTGGCCTGAGAAACTATTTTTTTTTTGCCTTAAAGGTCATAATTTACCAGAATCTGTACTGTGTATAGAAGATTCCATCATAGCCTTCTCTGCTGACATGGCTTCTAACTTCTCCTTGTAGAAACCATTGAAATCCAGTCTATAAATAAACAATAAACAATATACAATAAACAGTTAGCTTCTCCTTGTAGTCCATTGGAATCTATAAATGAACCATACAATAAATACATGTAACTTTGTACATAAGTTATCTTAAATAACCACTTTTGAATGTCTTATTAAAACAGTTTGAGCGCAAACTTTGATTGCTGGTACCTTTTCAATGCCTGAATAGTTTATATTTTTACAAAAGAAAGGAAAAGTTACAGAGCTCTTTTATTGAATATTATCTTAAAGCATATAGGGAATTAAAAGAAAACACTGGATCCCTTGTTTGTTTTACTTTCTTACTATGTTTCCTCCATTTCACCACTGACCTGTAGAGAATGTTCAGCAGTTTCAAATGTCCGCTCTCTGAACTCAGGTCCATGATTTTCCTCAGTAAATCTATCAATTTGCCTGAGAAGTTGTGGTCAAAGTTTGCAATTGTCCTCTCAAAGTTCTCACTGGCCATCATTAGATCTACATGCTCTGCAACAACCTATAAATTCAAAGGTATATACAACTATTTTCATTTCTGGAATTGATAAATCAAAACAATACAAGAGGCCCATGGGCCACATCGCTCACCTGAGAAGCTTTGACCATTCTGTTCTTTACCAGATTTCCCCCTTGTAATACATTATGTATCCCCACCCTACCCCACTGATCATAATTAAGACATTTTGAAATCAACTACCCCAGGATCCTTCCATGTGCAAATAAGTTTCAGCTTTTCTGGCCCAGTGGTTCTTGAGAAGAAGATTTTCAAAGATTTTTCCTATATATTTTTATGTAAAACTTTCATCCCCCCATTGTGGCTCCACCCTTCCCCTGGGGGTCATGATTTGAACAATTTAGAATCTGCACTACCCAAGAATGCTTCCACATAAGTTTCAACTTTTCTGGCCCAGTGGTTCTTGAGAAGAAGATTTTCAAAGATTTTTCCTATATATTTCTATGTAAAACTTTTGATTCCCCATTGTGGCCCCACCCTTCCCCCGGGGGTCATGATTTTTACAATTTAGAATCTACACTATCCCAGGATGCTTCCACATAAGTTTCAGCTTTTCTGGCCCAGTGGTTCTTGAGAAGAAGATTTTCAAAGATTTTTCCAATATTTTTCTATGTAAAACTTTGATTCCCCATTGTGGCCCCGCCCTTCCCCCGGGGGTCATGATTTTTACAATTTAATATCTACACTACCCTTGGATGCTTTCACGTAAGTTTCAGCTTTTCTGGCTCAGTAGTTCTTGAGAAGAAGATTTTCAAAGATTTTTCCTATTTATTTCTATGTAAAACTTTGATTCCCCATTGTGGCCCCGCTCTTTCCCCGGGGGTCATGATTTGAACAATTTAGTATCTACACTACCTAATAATGCTTCCACATAAGTTTCAACTTTTCTGGCCCAGTGGTTCTTGAGAAGAAGATTTTCCAAGATTTTTCCTTTATATTTCTATGTAAAACTTTGATTCCCCATTGTGGCCCCACCCTTCCCCCGGGGGTCATGATTTTTACAATTTAGAATCTACACTATCCCAGGATGCTTCCACATAAGTTTCAGCTTTTCTGGCCCAGTAGTTCTTGATAAGAAGATTTTCAAAGATTTTTCCAATATTTTTCTATGTAAAACTTTGATTCCCCATTGTGGCCCCGCCCTTCCCCCGGGGGTCATGATTTTTACAATTTAATATCTACACTACCCTTGGATGCTTTCACATAAGTTTCAGCTTTTCTGGCTCAGTAGTTCTTGAGAAGATTTTCAAAGATTTTTCCTATATATTTCTATGTAAAACTTTGATTCCCCATTGTGGCCCCGCCCTTCCCCCGGGGGTCATGATTTGAACAATTTAATATCTGCACTACCCAAGAATGCTTCCACATAAGTTTCAGCTTTTCTGGCCCAGTGGTTCTTGAGAAGAAGATTTTTGAATGACCCCACCCTATTTTTGTCTTTTCTTGATTATCTCCCCTTGAGAGGGGATATGTCCCTTCATTTTAACAATTTAAATTCCCCTTCACCCAAGGATGCTTTGTACCAAGTTTGGTCAAAATTGGCCCAGTGGTTCTTGAGAAGAAGTCGAAAATGTGAAAAGTTTACAGACGGACAGACGGACAGACAGCTAGACAGACGGACGGACGACGGACAAAATGTGATCAGAAAAGCTCACTTGAGCCTTCGGCTCAGGTGAGCTAAAAATGAAAGTAAGAAAGTTTAAAATAAACCATCATTTAGCAAAATAAGGATTTATTAATACAAATTAAAACGTTATGGAATAAGTAGGTTCTTCCCCTTTTTTTAGAAGAATTCTCAACAAAGTGATCAAACCAAAGAGTAAATGCTACATATTTAAAATAGTTATAAAGATTTTAATGTTGAAATAGGTGCCAGTTTAAAGGTATAATCTCTGGTCAAACATATTATTCAAGTAAATTACACTTAAAATATGTCCTTTATGAAATCTAATTCATAATCTTAAACATTCTTCCTGTTTTGGGTGATAGATTTTTTATAGTAATCTACAATGTACAATGTACATTCATCAAACATTATCCTTTTATCCAATTAAGGACAGACGAGACGTTCCTCATTAATAGGTATTTTTTTAGAGTTTGTCATTGAAGTATTGCTACAAAAAAATGACTACTCAAAAAAAAAATTGAGGTACCTCACCAGGCATTTCTGCAAGATACCAGGGGTAGTTTTTCTTATATAATCCTTTGGGGAAGAAAAATAATTTTCCAATTTCAAATGTTTAAGTGTTTGGATTTTTTAAAAATGTTTAGAAACTGGTTTAGAAATCAGATGTTATTAAAATTTTGAATATTTTTCATACATTACGGAGATATAGAAAAAAGATTTTGAGGAACATCTCGTCTGACCTTAACAAATGTTCACTAAGAAGAAATATGTCCCTGAATCAACCATCATACAAATGATATACAAGTGTGTATTTAATATTAGTGTTCTCGCTGTCCACAAACCAAACATGCTCAAAAAATTGGAAACATTTGTCTACATTTAATAGAGCCAAAACATAAATAAAACAAATCAATTTTACAAATTTCATTTCCAACAATGAACTTTTTTAAAAAAAATAATTCTGCAAAGTTTTATATACGTACATCAAATATTATGACTAAATGAGCTCATGGGTATTTAGGATAAATATATGGTGAGCTAAGATATTCATTTGTGAGTTCACCAATTGGTGACTGGGTGATTTTTTCAGTGCCTCCCACCAGCAATTGAATCATCCCTTTATCTTATAAATCATCATAAAAGTGTATGTATATGCATATATATCAGTCATGGATGCCCCCTCTAGAACTGCAAACCACAGTATAATTTCCAATATCGTGCTCACAAGATAGATATAATTTGTATACATGTACTAATTTTCCTTTTTTAATTAAATACTCACTGTCCTGTCATTTACCAGCTGTAGGAAATATTTTTAATGTTAAGAATTCTAATAATCTAAAGGAATCATATATGTTATATTTTAATCCCAAAGTATAGTTTAATTTTCTTTAAATTTTGAATAAATTAATAATAAGATTATTGCAATCTTTGTTTTCAAAAAGAAAGGAAAAAAGAGAATTATGTTCACTTTCCATATCACATACTTTGTTGATATAAATGTCAATATTTTTATTAATATAAAGTTTGTTAAAACAGTTGAATATTGAAGAACAGCTCATAAATTTCTGAACAAGTCACCATACTTTATAAGCTGAAAAGGGGAAAGGTTAAAATTACAACATCATGAAAATAAATGAGAAAGTCATGCTAAGAGAGACCTTTACATAATTTACATTTGGTAATTGCCTGGCTTGAGTTTGGATTAAAAAAGAACGAGAAATGTCTAGAACTAAGGGTTTAATATGACGGTTGAGTAATGTTATGTTAAAATAATGATACAGGTAAACTTACATCCATGTTGTATGAGAGAAACTTCTAACAAAGGTAAAGTCAATAAGTCACAAAAGTACTTCAGATGCTGATTTGGTTCAAACAATATAATGACAGACAGGTATTTATATGTACATTTTAGAACAAGGATGTACAAGTAATACAATTTAAAAATCAGGATATACATTTTTATTGTTTATTTTCTAATTATATGAAAGCTGTTTATTGAAATCTTACTTTATATTTTAAAATGCTATACAGTTAAACCTTGTTATCCTAAACTCAACAGAACCCGAAAAATATTTCAGATATCCAAGGATTCAAGATACCAAGGTTAAAATGCATACGGTAAATGTGAATGGGAACTGGCATTACGCGGTTGAAGACACAAGAACAAGAATTTGATTGTCTACAATTAATTTGTCATTTTCTCAAGTCTTAACAATTAACAAGAAAAAAACATTCAGGTCAAGATCTAGTAAATGAAAGGTGCCTACAGATTTATCAAACTTGAGAAATAAATTCCTTTGTTGATGCTTTACAACTTTAGCTTGGTCAAACAAGGTGTTTCGGGGCATAATTTGTAGGTAAACAAGATGAAAAACTGTATTTTAAACTGTCATTTTCAATGAAAAATTAAGAAAACCAGTCATGAATATGGGAGTTTTTTTCGTATTCGGCAAAGGAAATGTATCCAGATTGCCTACAGTCTCTCAGAAAACGGTAATTAGTATGTTCATGGCCTATTCTTCAAATCAATATCAAATTTAATATAGGTATCCGGTTTACTTTTCATATGATTTCAAATTGAATGACATGAAAATACCCTATTTTCTACATAATTCTGCTAAAGCCGTAAAGTACGGGAAAAAGAAAGTTGAAATTGATTATGACGTCATAATGGATCTAGCACCAAAAAAATAGTTTCAAGTTATTTACTAGATCTTGACCTTAAATTAAGATGTTTTGACATCTTACAGTGATATTGGTAAGTGATGATTTGAAGGAGAAAACATACCTTTGCTTTGAATTTTTCTTTGATGCCCAAATGTATTTTTTTTTTTGGTATTACACTCAATGTTGGAATAATTTCTTATTTTTTAAAATACATGTACATGAATAAAATTGTTTTTTTAAATATGTATTACCTCTTAACTCATAGAATAATTGATAAAAAAGTCTTGACATTAATTTTTTTCGAATTGATCAGTGGAAGATTTAGGCAAAACACCTTTGTTTTGAGTTTTTCTTTGATGGCCTGCTCTCTTTACTGGTGGCCTGTAGAGAGCTCTCTAATGTTGGTTTACTCTCTAGTTCTGTACTCAGATCTACCTTTATTTTGAGTTTCTCTTTGATGGCCTGCTCTCTTCACTGGTGACCTGTAGAGAACTTTCTCGTGTTGGCTTACTCTCTAGTTCTATACTCAGACCTACCTTTGTTTTGAGTTTCTCTTTGAGGGCCTGCTCTCTGTGTTCTTTACTGGTGGCCTGTAGAGAACTCTCTCGTGTCGGTTTACTCTCCGGTTCTACAGCTGTGCTCAGACTCAATCTCTGTTTGAAATTAATGTAAAGTTACTGGTAAAATTACATACATTTCTTAATTATCATGAAAAATACAAATGTCTTTAACAACTGTTTATTCTTTTTGATATTAGACACAAGCTAACATAAATTTGATGATTGTGCTCATTAAGTAAGTGCATGCATTTTTACTACTCCTTTAAAGCTATCATCTCATTATTAACCAAAAAATCCAAACCTCTTCTATATACAAAAGAAAAAAATTGATTCTCTAACAATTTCAATATGTTTTTGCTATCATTATGCAGTGTTACCTGTATGACAGTGTTACCTGTTTGATTAAGCAGTGTTACCTGTATGAAGTTGGAGAATGTGACACACACCACCATCAGTTTATGTACAATCCTCAGAAGGTCGGGGTCTGTTAACATACAGTCATTCATACAGGTGTTCAGGAAGTCAGCGTGGTACGCCAACACATCATCTATGTTAGACACCTGTCAATAAAATTGTTACATGTAAAAGAATTTCATTTTCACTTTGATGTTTAAAGTTTGGTTAGTTCATTTAAAAAGAGCTTACTTATTCAATTTTTTTCGATACACATAAGGCAATTACTAGTTTTTTACCTTGTTGGAGCATGTAAAATAAAGAACAGGTAAAGAAGATATTTATGAGTCATCTAACGCCATTATTTCACTGTCACTAATTCATAGCTGCAGATCTGTAACTCTCCGAAAAAAAATATTGATAGACCGGAGAGCTACAGTGCCACCCATTGAAAAAACTGTATATTTATTGCGCACAAAAAAATGTAGCTCTCCGGTCTATCAATTTTTTTTTTCGGAGAGCTACAGATCTGCAGCTTACTAATTCAATGATCATAATATCTTACATTTTCCATGTTTTGCTGGAACACAAGCCAGTTTTGTTCCACCACCTCAAACATCATGTAGTACTCAAAGTTCTGAACAAAGTTGAGCATCCTCTGGCGAAGAGCGAAGACGGCCAGGTACCACTTAGAGGAGAGGAGGGAGTACATCTTGGCGGCCTTGTTACCGATCCACACACTGACCAAATAGAAAAAAAATAAAACTGTTATATCCACAAACTGACAAAAAGTAACAAGACAGCCAGGTACCACTTAGAGGAGTGGAGGGAGTACATCTTGGCCGCCTTGTTACCGATCCACACACTGACAGACAGAACAAACAGAAGAACGTTACACCCACAAACTGACAGACAGAAATAGAACACTAGTCTTTTTAAATATTGAAGAAAGAAATAGTGTCCTAGACTAACTGTTCATATCTTTCTTAAAATTTTTAAAAAATATAATTTTTTAGATAAAAATCTATAATAGAATAAATTTATCCAATGCTTTATAGAATAACTGAAGGGTAAATACAAAATTTATCATAAAAAGTCAGTATAAAAAATAACATACATGTATAAATTATAAAATAACAATTTTGTTAAAATATACTCACCTACAAAGTTGCCTCTCTACATGTTTACAGTAAAACAGATGTCTGAACAGCATCTGATATCTAATAAGAGCCTATAAAAATTAACAGAAACAATTTTTACTGCATAGAATAATTTGATACAATGATTCCTACATGTATTGCATGTAACAAAAGATTCTTAAAGCTAAATGAAAATTATATTTTGCAACAATGCACAGTTCCTTTTGAACAGAAATAACATATTAACTTAATTCTGTGTTACAATGAAATGTGTTTCATTCTATTAATTCAACATTAAGCTACATGTATATAAATTTAATTCTCCGGTTCTCAGGCCAATTTTTTTCTTCAAAACAGATGCGGAAGGCAGGCATTTTATTTTAATTTTATTGGCAATAAAATAGACGAGGGAGGTATTTTTTTTTTATTTCAATTTTTGAATTTTTTTTAAAATAATAATTATGATAAAATAAAATTTCTTCATAGATATACTTTCCATGTCTGATCAAAAGGTGAGGACAGAACTTTTTTCTGGATTGGTCTCCACAATACAAACTTTTTATTTTATCAGAAATACAATAAAATTAATAATTCGGTTACATCAAAATGGATGCACGTCTGCCTAAGAAGCAGAATTTCAATTTTATGTAGCCTTACAGTGACAAATTATCAACAGACTCCATACCTTCCTGTTAAAAACCAGGCCCCGGGATCATGAAACAGACTTAGACTTAAGTTAAAATTTCAAATTACTATAAAATCTTTAAAACTTGTTAAAGGAAACTCATAATTTGCATACAACAGCAGACTGATGATACAAAATCGAAAAGCATTTTCATTTTGGGCTGCTTGACCTCTAAAAAATTTCAGCATCTAAGAAATTTTTTGACTTAAGCTGAAGATGCTTCATGATCCCAGGGCCAGGGATACCGGCCACTTGACCATGCAGTTAAAGGAGAAGTTATTAACTCCATACCTTTCTGTTAAGAACCAGAGACACTGGCCACTTGACCATGTAGTCAAAGGAGAAGTTATTAACTCCATACCTTCCTGTAAAGAACCGGAGACACTGGCCACTTGACCATGTAGTCAAAGGAGAAGATATTAACTCCATACCTTCCTGTTAAGAACCAGAGACACTGGCCACTTGACCATGTAGTCAAAGGAGAAGTTATTAACTCCATACCTTCCTGTTAAGAACCATGAACAGTGGACACTTGACCATGTAGTCAAAGGAGAGGTTATTAACTCCATACCTTCCTGTTAAGAACCAGAGACACTGGCCATGTAGTCAAAGGAGAAGTTATTAACTCCATACCTTCCTGTTAAGAACCAGAGACACTGGCCATGTAGTCAAAGGAGAAGTTATTAACTCCATACCTTCCTGTTAAGAACCAGAGACACTGGCCATATAGTCAAAGGAGAAGTTATTAACTCCATACCTTCCTGTTAAGAACCAGAGACACTGGCCACTTAACCATGTAGTCAAAGGAGAAGTTAGTAACACCATACCTTCCTGTTAAGAACCGGAGACACTGACCACTTGACCATGTAGTCAAAGGACAAGTTATGAACTCCATACCTTCCTGTTAAGAACCAGAGACACTGACCACTTGACCATTTAGTCAAAGGAGAAGCTATTAATTCCATACCTTCCTGTTAAGAACCAGAGACACTGGCCACTTGACCATGTAGTCAAAGGAGAAGGACTCGAGTCCAGACAGGTGAAGGTCAGTTGGATCTACTTTATACTCTGTAATCAAAATTAAGAAGATATATTATTATCCACTTCGATTTAAACCCAATGTCGCAGAATAAGCTAATCACCCCAACTTTTAATAAAACATAAGAAATATAGACTTCCAAGACAATAAACTCAGTATTACATGTTGTCCTAAGCATAATAAGACTGAACTAAATACAGACCTTTCTCTTTCTTTGTCTCTATGGAAAGGATTTTAAAAAGCTGTGTAATGAGGTCAAAAGGTAGCAACTCCACTCTATAAAAAAATCAAGCATTATATTTGAATATCATAAATGAAAATTAATCACGGTTGACAATCTGTCAATAATTACCAATCTTTTATAGCTCCAGTGCTCATCTTATTATACTTAAAATGATTAATGTCTGCTGTAATAATTTGACATTGCCCTTGAACTGGTCAATTTTTGCAAAACTCACCTGAGATCGTCCTTGAACTGGTCAATGTTAGCTGTACTTGTTCTAAGAGCCAGTTCCAGTAAGGTCTCCAGACGTGTGAGGGTGATGTTCTCCATGTCTTGTCTCATCTCGTCTTCTGTCATGTCCATAAACTGGACAATAAAGTCCCCCTTGTCCAACAGAAAGTAATGCTTAATGGATCTAAAATCAGAATCAAGTTATTCAAATTCTTACCATTCCTAAGATTCAAACTTTGCCACAGATTTTATTTTTTCGTTTTTTCCAAGTTATGAAAAGGACAGGTCAGCAGGGTATGCTCATTCCTTCAAGGCACCTGATCCTATCTCTGATGATTCAGAAAAATATGTTATATTTTGTGTATTTTGAATGGACTTTTGAGCTTGCACGCTGTTTGTTATATCAAAATATTTCATTACCATAAATGCACATTCTATCTTTATTTATCAATTGATTCCTTTGCTCCCTCACTGAAAATATGAAATAAATATAAAACCACCATTCAATTTACCTAATTCTGGCCATCAGTTCCTTCTCTTCCACTAGTAATTCTAGCAGTAGTTTACTAGAGTACTCATACGCTTTCTCTATCTGTTCATAGTATTTCCTTTCCTTCACAGTGTACACAATTTCTTCAGCACAGGGACACTGCACATCACGACCTGGAATTAAGATTAAAGTTTTTTTTACATAAATAAAGCTTTTATATACAAACAATGATTAGCTTTCCTATGTTGTTAATAAAATATACTTATAATTGCATGTATAGAAAAAATACTGGTTATAAAAAAGTAATCTTTCTTACCACACAGTCGTACAACATTGAGGTATTTTCCTGTGTTGAGGATTTTGTTGGCCACCTGTTCTAGAAATACTGGGATCCGCTCCCGACAGATCGTGTAGTGGCCTTCTCAGTATGCATCATTGTATTCTTCCTGTAACTTCTCCTTGTTAATCGTCTCATTCTCCTCCACAAGAAACTGTCAAACAAAATCAAAGGTATGCAACATTTCCTCCATCACTATGACGGTCTATTGTTTTCAGATTCCAATTGTACATTGTCTCAAAAATTATGAAAACCTTAAAATTAACCTACTTCAGAGTAAGGGTCTGAGATGATTCCTTTATAAATCCACTTCTCCAGAATCTCAAAGTACGGGACTGACGCCTGTAGAAAAAATACTTCATGATTAGAGCATAATGAATAGGAAACTTTGAGAATCAATTCATACACACATACCTTTCACACTGTGGAGAGGTTCTAGTGTAGACAGACATTGTGATATGAAATACTTACTGACTGTGTAAGGTAAAGACAAAGATCCTGTCCTTTGGAATCTCTACAATAAAAAAAAATCTTCCATTAAAGTTTTTTTTCTGGCTCTAGTACTTTTTCAGTTAAAATATTATTAAACAATATTATTTCCTCTGCTAATACACCCTAAAAAGGAATTTGTTAAGAGAAGATGAAGATTACATTGCGCGACTAATCCACTAGTTTTATCATGGAGGAGACTCAACACTGCCCCTCCTATACACTCCCCCTGTACACATATGTAAAACATCCACAATTATACAATAATTAAAAAGAATTTTTGGTTTGTTTTAGCAAAATGTAGTATAATGAACAACTATCAAAAGAGTTAAGCTGTACACCTTGTTGACAGAGTTAGCCACAGAAGCCAAAATATCCAGTGTCTTCATGGTCGGCTGAATGTAAAACCACAGCTTCTGTAAACTCAGGTTACTCTGTCAGAAAAGAAAGAAATTGTAAGCAGCAAATATAGCTACAAAGAATACATTTTTATAGAATAACACAGAAAATTCTTGTAAAATTAATTATTTTCATAAGATTTTTTTTTACTTTCATACTATGCATATATGAAGACAACAACAAATAGCCACAGTATGATGTTTTTTTATCTCCCAAACTTTAATCCTCTAAAACAAGTATTTTTCCATCAATTTGAAAAACTGTTATCATTCAAGGATTTAGATGTAAAATTGTTTATAATTCAGTTTAACTGCTTGGAAAACAAAGATAACTATATCTCATTAATCTATACAATGCATTACAAGTGTATTTGATTGGTTCTAGATTTTGTGACAGGGCCATAAAGCTTCATATTTTCCTTGTCATCTGCATGCTTTCCATCATGTTCAACCTCTTCGGACACCTAGTGCAACAACATTATTGTTTGTAGAACAAACAAGAGGCCCAGGGGCCACAGCGCTCACCTGAGCACATCGGGCTTGAATTTACCCCCCCCCCCCCTCCAGGCGTTCATCATTTGAACAAACTAGAATCTACATTACCTGAGGATGATTCCATATAAATATCATTAATCATAGCTTTGAAGTACTTGAAAAGAAGATTTTAAAAGGTTTCTCTATATATTCCTATGTAAAACTTGGACCGGCCATTATGGCCCCACCCTTGCCCCGGGGGTCATGATTTGAACAAACTTGAATCTACACTACCTGAGGATGATTCCACATGAGCTTCATCTTTCCTGGCTCAGTGGTTCTGGAGAAGGATTTTTAAAGATATTTCCTATATATTCCTATGTAAAACTAGGGTCGGCCATTTTGGCCCCACCCCTGCCCCAGGGGTCATGATTTGAACAAACTTGAATCTACACTACCTGGGGATGATTCCACATGAGTTTCATCTTTCCTGGCTCAGTGGTTCTGGAGAAGAAGATTTTTAAAGATTTTTCTTATATATTCCTATGTAAAACTAGGGTCGGCCATTTTGGCCCCACCCTTGCCCCAGGGGTCATGATTTGAACAAACCTGAATCTACACTACCTGAGGATGATTCCACATGAGTTTCATCTTTCCTGGCCCAGTGGTTCTGGAGAAGAAGATTTTTAAAGATTTTTCCTATATATTCCCATGTAAAACTTGGGTCGGCCATTTTGGCCCCACCCTTGCCCCGGGGTCATGATTTGAACAAACTTGAATCTACGCTACCTGAGGATGATTCCACATGAGTTTCATCTTTCCTGGTCCAGTGGTTCTTGACAAGAAGATTTTTAAAGATTTTCTTCGGCTCAGGTGAGCTAAAAACTATCAAATAGCAGACATTCAAATAGCCCAGTTTGTTTCCGTTTCATAAAAAATTTGTTGCATGAATATTCTGAAAAAATTAAAATTCATTTGCTGCCGGGGAATATGATTTCTCTAGGCTGAATGAATCTTCATATTTCAACAACAAATAGCCACAGTATGATGTTTTTTTTATCTCCCAAACTTTAATCCTCTAAAACAAGTATTTTTCCATCACTACCTGAGGATGATTCCACATGAGTTTCATCTTTCCTGGCCCAGTGGTTCTGGAGAAGAAGATTTTTAAAGATTTTTCCTATATATTCCTATGTAAAACTTGGGTCGGCCATTTTGGCCCCACCCTTGCCCCGGGGGTCAAGATTTGAACAAATTTGAATCTACACTACCTGAGGATGATTCCACATGAGTTTGATCTTTCCTGGCCCAGCGGTTCTGGAGAAGAAGATTTTTTAAAATTGCCATTAATTTTTAATAAATTCATGATTATCTCCCCTTGGAAAAGGGCGTGGCACTTCATTTGAACAAACTTGAATCCCCTTCACCCAAGGATACCTTGTACCAAGTTTGGTTGAAATTGGCCCAGTGGTTCTTGAGAAGAAGATGAAAATGTGAAAAGTTTACGACGACGACAACAACGACAACAACGCCAACAACGACAACGACAGAGAACGGACAAATTTTGATCAGAAAAGCTCACTTGAGCCTTCAGCTCAGGTGAGCTAAAAACTATCAAATAGCAGACATTCAAATAGCCCAGTTTGTTTCCGTTTCATAAAAAAATTTGTTGCATGAATATTCTGAAAAAATTAAAATTTATTTGCTGCCGGGGAATATGATTTCTCTACGCTGAATGAATCTTCATATTTCCCTTATGATCATGCGTTTAATGTATAATGATTTCACTAACCAATCTGTATTGGTGTTCCAACTGTGCTACAAGAACCATGTAATCCTGGAAATGATAAAGATAACTAATAAACTTTACAATATAAGATAAAATTCATAAAATTTCTAACTTATTGTCAATTTTTAATAAATGAACAAGTATAAATGTCACAAAGTCATAAAACTACAAAAAATAAAAGTTTAAAATTCCGGCACATTAGTTAGAGTATAAAGTCATACTTTGATCAGAGTCCTCATGGCTGCACTCAAGGCCTGGTTGACAAGTCCATACTCAAATGCTGATTTCTCTGATAATATTAAAACCAAACCAAGTTAAATATAATTTTAGAGTGTACTAAGACAGGATCTTGTATAAACTAACACCTAAGTTTTTTTTCTAAACATGAAGGAATGTCTCTCTTCAATAGCAAAAAAAAAAATTATAATAATAAATTTCCTTTACAAATTATATACGGGTACATGTTGCATATGTAAATGAAATTGGCAGCTTCTTCTGTGAATTGGAAGAGTTGCCATATTTTTTTAGGTAATGCTTGACAGTGTAATTAAAGATTTCCCATATTTTATAAATAAGACATTCAATATTAACCAAATTTTAAAATATATAATAATCATTGAACATACCTTCAAAAAACCTCACCACAGTAGAGTAATTACAACACAGTGGAAGAATTCTTCTGACAAGGTCTTGTAGAGACGGATCAATTGGAAACAAAACATTTCAGGTTTTAATTGATCCAATTAAAGAATTTGACATCTCTGTTTGTTTGTTTGTTTGTTTGTTTATGTATTCCTTAAGTCATACGACTTATCAGATAACATAATTACAAAATACTTGCTGTAAAGCACAGAATTAATATACATAAATGAAATATTCACATATGCTTCCTTTAAGTTAATACTGCTTGTTATATACAATATTTCCAACCAAAAATAGAAAAAATAATCAGTTACAGGTGTAAATCTCTAAGTGATTCTGCTTTTTGGAGGAATTTCCCTATATTACAAAGTTCACTCGCATTTTCAGTTGATAATAATTGTAATAGTTTATACATGCTATGTCTATACCAATAATACTTTTTAATATACAATTTCCTGTACTCATGATAAAGTGGACATTTTAAAATAAAATGATACTCATCTTCAACCTCCATCTGACAACAAAAACAAAATCTATTCTCCCTAGGAATATGAGTAAATCTTCCCCCCTTCTCAATCATTAATAAATGTGCGCTTAATCTATATTTTGTAATCAATTGAATATACTTGGATGGAATTGGTTTCATTAAATAGGATTGCATGCACAGTTTATTTGTTAAATATCTATACACAAAACACTTTGAAGACGAAGAAAAAAAAGCATCACACTCTTGTTGAAAACAGTCAGTTAATCTTTGTTTGAAAATTTTTTAAAATATATTTTTGTTTGTAATATTTTGACAATACCAAACATCTCCAAATCCTACTGAAAGTAATAAATATTTTACATTAAGTAACCAATTATATTTTGTACACGAACTTGTCTCAGTTCTTTCAAGCATATCTTGGTAAATACTTTTCAATATACAGTTTTCTGACTCCAATAGTTTTAGCCAAAACTTTATAATGCGGACTTTTCTTTGAATAAAAAGAGGTAAGCGACCAAGTTCATTATAAATCATCAATGACGAAGTATTTTTTCTCACTTTCAACATAATTTTGAGATGTTCTATGTGTATTTTCTCTGTAGCTTCACCTTTATGGAATCCCCATATTTCACTTGCATAATTCAAAATACTACTTACATAAGTATCAAACAAAGACAAACGTGTAACATAATTAAAATGCACATTTTTCATAGACTTCAAAAGTTTAAACATACATTTCCTCCCCTGAGTAGCCAATTTTAGCTGAGCTTTATGAAAATTACCTGTGTATGTCAGAGTAAGACCAAGATAAGTAAACTGATTAACAGCTTCAACTTCCTCATCATTATAAAACCATTTAATATTTGGATTCAATCGACCAGATTTTCTAAAAACTACTATTTTAGTTTTACTTACATTTACAGATAATTTCCAATCATTACAATATGAGAAAAGCACATCAAGCATTTTTTGTAATCCCTCAGGAGAATTGGAAAACAATACCATGTCATCTGCATATAACATTAAAACAATGACACTTCTTGGAGACTAATATCTTGACAATTGGACGTGATAAAAGCATTCTCAAAATCATTTAAATATAAAGAAAAAAGTAGTGGAGACAGTGCTTCTCCCTGAAGGACTCCTTGTTCTACTTTGAAAAAGTCACTAAAATTGTTTTTGTATTTCACACAACTCCTAACATTCTTATACAGAGACCATATACTGTTAAACATTTCCCCCTTGATTCCTAATGTTATTAGCTTTTTAAAAAGATAATTTCTATTTACACTATCAAATGCCTTACGGAAGTCCACAAAACAACAGTAGAGTTTTTTCCCGTTTGAAAGATGTTTATCAATTATACTTTGCAGTGCAAAAATTGCATCTATGGTACCAACCCCAGGTCTGAATCCAAACTGTGTATCCGTTAAAATAAAGTTGCTTTCGGACCATTTCATCAGTCTATTATTAAGTATAGTCGTAAATATTTTTAACATACAACTCATGAGGGTAATGCCCCTATAGTTATCTGTTACATCTGGATCAGCTTTTTTTAAGAATAGGTACTTTTTCACCTTCACACCATGTGAGGGGGATATTACCTGTATCAAATATAACATTGAATATTCTCGTTAAAAGTGGACTTAAGTCTTCACACATATATTTAAAATATTCATTTATCAAATTATCTTTTCCTGGCGATTTTCTGCTTTTTAAACTGTTAATAACATCTACAACTTCTTTAACAGTTATATTAACATCTAGTTCATCAAATACAACATCTCTACCCAACCAGAAGTTAACATCTCTACCTCCCAAGATTTTGACATCTCTACCTCCCAAGATTTAGACAGCAGTACCTACCCAGATTTTGGTCCAACATGAATTCCTTTGGAGCGTACCTCTCTGTCAGTGCTCGGGCTAGGATGTATTTACCCTCAATTCCCTGTGAAATACAATCTCCCTCAGTCCAAAAATCAATACATTCTCTTCCATGTTCACCAGTTCTCATATTTTTTTTTTTTTTTTTTTGTTTTTTAATGAACTCCTTTTTCTTATAATATACCTAATACTCACTTATACAAAGAACAATATATTTTTTTTATCTCAGAAGCTATGTCTAAAACGCGCTTTGTGTCTTATTCTAGATGACTATATCCCTGAGGGAACATGGACCCCTCTTAAGATTTTACACAGAATCTAATGCTAAAACTATGGATCTCCCCATGCTAACTGTTATAATTATAGATAATAAACTTTTTTATCTGCATACAGTTCAACATGTCATCCAGAATGGCATGCTCCTGAGCTGGTACACTCATGCTGCTTAGTGGAACAATATTCTGTAAAATAAATTACAACCTCATTTACAGTCAGCAATTTGAATTCTATTGTCATTATAATGAACTTGTTATCACATTAAACCTATAATTGGGTTATATTTTGGCTTACTTATTTCATACCAACTCTTAGGTCCTTGTTTTACTACTTACTTTGACAACAGGAATGTTCTACTTGACCAATAATATCTAAGGCTAACAACAAGGAATGCTTACTCCTCTAAGGTATCTGATCCCATTCAGAATTTACAGAAGGTTGTTGATGACCTGTCCACAGATATGTATTGTTGATATTTTTAGATCATCTACACTTTTTTCAATATTGAAGGGATTTAGTTCAAGCTGTTATGTTTCAACAACATATTTACAGGACACAAGTACATGTATTCCCAAGACACAATCACACAGATACTTGATTTTGAGGATTTGCCCTGTTTGACGAGATGTATATTATGTATGGTAATTACCTGATCAGAGGACTCATCTACTCCCATATTGAAGACCAGTGTTAAATACCTGATCAGAGAGTTCATCTATTCTGACAATGGAGTCAAGTGTTAAATACCTGATCAGAGGGTTCATCTACTCTGATAATGGAGTCAAGTGTTAAACAACTGATCAGAGGGTTCATCTACTCCAATAATGGAGTCAAGTGTTAAATACCTGATCAGAGAGTTCATCTATTCTGACAATGGAGTCAAGTGATAAATACCTGATCAGAGGGTTCATCTACTCTGATAATTACGAAAGCCCAGAAGGCTCATTCGAGATTCGAGATTCGAAATACGAGATTCGAAATTCGAGATTCGAAATTCGAGTTTCGAGATTCAAGATCCAAATTAACCAATCAAAAGGCAGGTTCAACTTTGATTACTCCCCTTTATTATGTTTTACTATCAAGAAATAGTTGAATATATTCATATCAAATGGGTTATTTGCTTAAATGATAATGCAAGAAAAAAAGATATATGTATTAAAACGAAATAAAAAGGAATTTTAGGTTACATTTTAGAAAATATATATAAATTCTTATTTTTCATCATTAAACAAAACAATACATAGGTATATAGAATATTATATGGTCTTATCGTTGATTTTTTTTAAATAAGAACATTGATGAAGGAGAAAATTATTATGTATATGAAATACTAATGAGGGTACATTTCTTTACATTGTGCCCCCCCCCCCACAATAATTTTATAATTTTGCCGATATATAAAATACTATAGATATCATAACTACTATATGCTTGTGCCCCCTCAATAAAACATCTGATGACTTAATATTTTTTTGCTTTGTTTTTGGTTGTCAAGAAATTTTTGGTAGTTGAAAACTGACAATGAATGGCTGCCCCCCCCCCCCCCCAACCCAATGAAATGAACATTATGGTTTTACTAGTATATTTGAGTCTTTGACTAAGTCGGGCGAGACCCGAGCGGTTTCCTTTTAAATATTTATCGAATATATATTCATTGTATCTATGCATCGCATGTTGATAACCACATATTTGCCCCCCCCCCCCTTCCCACTTGGCCATTCCCGTAATATTTTTCCGATATAATATACTATAGAAAACAGTAACTTCATGCTTATGTCCATTCAAAAATAACTTCCAATTACCATGATAACCCCTATTTTTCGAGGTTAGGGTAGGGATAGGGGGATAAACAATGATTTTTTTTAAATTTATTATTCCCAATGGGTCATTATCTTTATTAAGCATGCATGTTTCAGCCATCCTTATTTAAGGGGCTGTCTATTGGTTTCATAAACTTGGTCACTGGCCACTTTCTAATACCGTGTCACAAACACTATCCACCTTGAAACCCGTAGTACTAATTATTACAGAGACGAAGCATCGATTTTGAAAGTGGGGTGGGGGAGGGGGGCAGACAAAAATATTTTTGCAAACCTGAAAATAAAAACTGACAGAAATTTGTCTAAACCCGAAAATCCTATTTCGGGGCGTAAAGGGGGCGAGGGGGGGGGGGCGAACTTCATTTAGTACCTAATTTTTTTTAATACACTACTACTTAAACTTCTTTGACTATTCTGCACCACTGTACCAAAACGTGTGTGTGTGGGGGGGGGGGTTGGCAACCGACCTTTCGATGAACATTTTCAACAGTAAAAAAATTACGTGCTGTTAATCTATTTTAAGTTTACTATTATGTCAACAACCCTGTATCCAAAGTAGATAACTTATATAATTCTTTATATTAATCTCTTATGACATTTAAGAAGCTATTAAAAATTGATTAAGCATATCTTGTAGACGAAAATCTAATATTTCTTAAAATTTCGTATTGATAATATATAACACTTTTTCTTGCGTTGTAATTTAATCAATTGACCTCCTCGGTATTAAAATATTCAACGATTTCTTGATAGTAAAAAATAATAAAGGGGAGTAATCGAATCTCAAACCGCCTTTTGATTATTGGTTATTTTGGATCTTGAATCTCGAAACTCGAATTTCGTCGAATTTCGAATCTCGTATTTCGAATCTCGAATCTCGAATGAGCCTTCTGGGCTTTCGTAGATAATGGAGTACGCAAATGCTAAATACCTAATCAGAGGGTTAGTCTACTTCCACAATGAAGTTCAAGATCAGGGAAGGTCTCTTGAACAACCAATCTGGCTGAGGAGGAATGTTTACTAGAAAAATGAATTTGTTATATTTGTTAAATGATGATTTCTACCACCTTCTCAGATTAATAATGATAATAGAAGTTATTTTTTTAATATTATAATGATTTTCATATTAGAAATAAGATATTTTGAAGATTAAGAATGTATGAAAGATTCCATTTTAATACCAGTTGTACCAGTGAAAGAATAGAGTCCGACATCGTAATTTTTTGTTGACTTATTTTTTAGACTTGGGTTCATCATACTTGGCTAGGAACTCAATAGGGTTTTTGTTGACTTACTTATTAGACTTGAGTTCATCATATAGTTATTAATGCTTGCAAGAAATGTACATGTACAATTACACCTTACAATACCCCTGCATCTACTTTGGTACAATATTTTAAACTTCTTGAATTATGATAAACAATTATTTTTACATATATTATTAGGCCGGTCGAAGCAATCATATATTAATCAGGGTAATGAATGCACGTGAGTAGATAAATGCAGTATCTGAAACAGTGATGAAAATGTAACCTTTTTTAAATCTGCAGTGACGAATGCGCAGTGAAGAATTCATCTTCATATTAAATATTTTAAAGCAATGTCATGCAACAAAAAATTCAAAACCTGCTTATTTTCATTTCCTTCGTATGTACTTGTACGTAACTCTTAATTTCAAATAATTATTCCAAAATGTTAAATAAACCACTACAAACATACCTATTGAATTAATTGTCAACACTCGTCACGGAGACACAGATCTTTGAAGTTACAACTTTATTAAATAATTTAAATACAACAAACACCAATTGTTCACACTTTCAAGGCCTTTGACTAACAAGTTTAGATCACCGTTATATATATTCATAATTAGCAATCCAAGAAACATGCAACTGTTGATGACAAGTATAAATTCTTTTGTGTTTTGTTTAGAATTATTTGTAGTTTTCTTTTTTCTTCTTCATATGCCCTGTGGGGATCCGGGTTAGAATAGGTCCTTAGTACATCTTTGCTTGTCGTAAAAGGCGACTAAATGGTGCGGTCTTTCGGATGAGACCGTATAAATCTAGCAGGTGTGGCCCGATAAAGATCTCTCCCTGCTGAAAGGCCGTAAGTGCCGAGCATAGGCTTAAATTTGCAGCCCTTCAACGGAAATGGTGACGTCTCCATATCAGTGAAATATTCTGGAGAGGGACGTTAAACTGTATACAATCAATCAATCTTTATTTGTGTTGACCTTTTCAATGGGGAAGAACTCAATGTTAGTAAAGATGGAGGTCATAATGTTCTACAGTCAAAAACGCATACTTAACACCCAGTGTAAATAACCACTTTTACAGTAGTAATTATAGATAATAAGATTGATTGATTGTATGTTGTTTCACGTCATGTTGTTTCTGAGTAATTTTCACTCATATGGAGACGCCACGACTTGCCAGTGGAGAGCTGCAAAATTTGTCCTATACTCAGCAATCAGGGCCATTGAGCAGGGAGGAATTTTTTGTGCCAGCACTTATTCGACACAGGACCTAAGGTTACATGTTCTAATCCAAAGGACCGGTCTCCATGTCACACAATGGGATTTAATAACTTCAACAGTTTAATACCCTGTGATCTTGCCCAAAACGAACTTTGAACAGGGTCAAAGCCCGTTTCTGGTCACAATTTACTATATTATTAAGTAGGAAATATCTTGGTTACAGTCTTTTTAACAGACTATTTAATTCATTCCTATTCTGGTCAAAGAAGTTATTTACAATAAAAATTTAATAGGTCACAATGTTATTTAAACTTTGACAAATAAGTATGAAAATACTAGGTTTACAAGTTCAAATAATATAATTAAATTCTAGAGGGCTAGAAAAAATATTTGGGTAGTTTAAAAGATCATCTTTGAGCAAAAAAAGCATACAGTTAGACAGATGGATAGACAGACATGATGAGTTCCCAAGCTTCATTTGCAGATATACAATAACCATGATAACAATCTTTATTGTAATGATTGCGATTCCCAAACCATGACAAATCTATTCAAAATTCCCTACACTGTCAGGTATACAAGGGGTTTATGACTAGCGTCATACAATTAAAACCGCTCTAGGTACATCAATGATTTTTAAATATTAAGTTAGCATCATCTTTTTCTATCTTAAGTATAAACCATAAATCATAAATTTTATTTTATAATAAATTAGTAAATTAGTAATATATTTGTAAGCAATGGTATGTCCAGGGGGCGCAACCTCGAAACCAATGTTTTTGCGACCTGTATAAATGAGAAAAACTCTTTTGATATGATCATTTGACATCCAAAAATCCCTTTAATTCACGTATGTGTTGGGACACAGTTGTTCCATAAAATATGAAATTTTCACTTAATTCTAAGAAGCTCTATGATATTTTATTGTAAATTTTACACGGGATGTCCAAACATATGAGGTCTTGAAAATGACGTCAAAAGGGGGAGAGGTTTTCGTTTCCAACATTCTATGAAGTTTTGCCCCTGAAAAAAACTGGTATAGATTTAAATATATTGAAACTGGCTACAGAGAAATAATATGCATCCAAAGTACTTGTCTTTTAGTGTCAACATTGATTCAGGGAGAAAAGGGATGCACGGTTAATGTCGATTTGCAGTCAAGGCGTGAAAAATCAATCACGTAAAAAAATGACGCTGATCATGTGTTGTTGATATTGAACTCCCCAAAGCAAAATATGCCGGCACAATCAAGCGAGGATCTCTCCCAATGTATTAATTCATTTGGAATATTATATTCATTGAAGGCCACTGTTCATGGCATTGTAAAGTCATATAAACAAGGCGGGTTTAAGTCCTAACTCAGCTCCAGGCAATCTCATCAAAAAAGTGTATGAGGTTATTTATTTTTTGTTGTTTTATGTTCCATATAAATTTTGAAAGCACAGACTACATAGTTATCATTTTATAGCCTCAGTCCACGAACCTTTTGATAACCCCTCGTAGCTATATATATGGCAGATATAGACATCTCAGGTATTTAAATCACGTGAAGTAAATTGTGATGTACGGAATTATCAAGAAGGCCATGTTAGATTTAGAGGTGAGACAAATTATATCAAGTCGAATTAATATATTACAATACATTAGTTGCTGCCACTCATAACATAAATTTAAACCCATGAAAGATTATACATATGATAAAAATTACAAAGAATTGCAAATATCATGTTCTTTCTTAAAAAGAGCGTATATATGTTTAGCCGTAAAAAAACACTGATCAATATTAGTCGCTAGTGTCATTTCCAAACTGGTGTATCCATCATCATTGATTATGGAATTTCACAAACAAAAGCTAAAATCTTCTATTGTTTTTGGTTTAAATTTACTTAAGTACATTAAGCCATGTGATCTAAGCTTCCTTTTACCTTAAATTACAGTGTCTGTTAATTGTTTGACACAAACCCCAGTAATGGACCCCCGTTACTGTGCCCAAGACATCCTCCTCTGTGACCTCTGTCAAACAGCTGCATTACAGAGCCATTGTAAACTTTGTCAGATTAACCTGTGTAAGGCCTGTGTAGGGGAGCATCTCTCTGATGTATCAAAAAGACACAAAGTTGTCCCATACAAACACAGGAAACATACTTCTAATGTTAACTACCCAAAATGTCCAAAACATATGCAGAAACTTTGTGAACATTTCTGTGAGAAATGTGACATTCCTGTTTGTTCTACCTGTATATTCTCTGGGAAACATAAAGAACATGATTTATCTGATGCTCTGCAGAAACTCAGCTCAAAAACAAAAGATTTAGAAAATGACTTAAAAGATCTAGAGAAAAGAATCCTTCCAACATTTAAGGAAATTACTTCCGATTTAAGGTCCGGAAAAGTCAACATGGAAAAACATTATGAGAGACTGACAACAGCTGTCACCAAACAAGGAGAAGACTGGCACAGAGAAATTAACATCATTGTCAACAAACAGAAATCTGAAATTAATAAGATGAAATCTAAACACCTGGCTGCTCTAAATAAACACGAAAATGTAATCAAACAGATTATTTCTGAAGTAAAACAGAGCATAGTTGATCTGAAGAAAATACTGGACTCCAATGATGTCTCCCAAACACCTGGGTACAAATCCAGGAATGCTGAATTCAGAAGTTTACCTCTTAAAATCACTGTATCATTTCCAAGTTTCTCTCCTTATCTGATAAACACGGGAAAGCTCCATCAAATGTTTGGTTCTCTGTCAGCATTATCCATTATAACAGAAGAAAACGGTTACACAATAGAGACACCAGAAAACTGTATCCTATCGTCCAGTCAAACCACTGCTTGATGAACCAGAGCTCATCACCACCATAGACACTGGGTACATGCCACTATACAGTGTTTCCTGTCTCAGTGATGAAGAAATCTGGACATGTGGAGATGACAAAGTCTTGAAACTCTACAACCTCCAGGGTGAACTACTGAATTCAATCCAAACCAAGTCAGGGAATGAACCATATGACATAGCAGTGACAAGGAGTAGAGACCTAATTATACTGACCCTGATATTGGAATTATAAACATCGTAAAGGATAGAGAGGTACAGGAAGTGATCAGACCAAGGAGATGGAAACCTTGGTATGTCTGTAGTACCTCCTCTGGTGACCTTCTGGTTTCCATGGTCAGTGATGATGAAAAACAATCAAAAGTTGTCAGTTACTCTGGCTCCATAGAGAAACAAACCATTCAGTTTGATAGTAAAGGTAAACCTCTCTATTCCTGTAGTACTATTAAATACATCAGTGAGAACAGAAACCTGGATATCTGTCTAGCTGACTGGGGAGCCAAAGCATTAGTGGTGGTCAATCGGGCAGGAAAACTCCGATTTAGATACACTGGTCATCCCTCTACTACCAAGGATTCATTTAATCCATATGGCATCACAACAGACAGTCAGGGTCAGATCCTGACAGCAGACTTTAACAATGGCTGCATCCACATCCTAGATCAGGACGGACAGTTCCTCCGTTACATTGATAACTGTGATCTACAAGCTCCACATGGCTTATGTGTAGACACTAGAGACAACCTCCTTGCAGCTGAGTGGACCAGTGGTGAAGTGAAGAAAATCAAATATATGTAAAAAGAGTGTAAGCATAAACTGTTTGTAACTGAGATATTCTCTATGGCTGAGTGAAATAAAATTGTGAACATAAATTCAAGTTCTTGTGAATTGCATTTAAAAATTAATTGTTACAGGAGTTAAAAACTTAATGGTGTCACTAATTTCAACAGAAATCAAAACTGTATGATGTGTACTCTCATGACAAAAAAAACTTTTCATATTTCAACATATTCAAATTATACACTAATAATTTATTTACATGTAAATTTATTATTAATAAATGGTTAAAATAAGAAATAATTAACAAATATACCTATCAATAAGTGGTTATATGCTAAAAGGTTATATTTTTTTCTAGAATAATTACAAAACAACACAGGGGGGAGTGTTTTATTTAAAACATTAATTGAATGCACAGATGTAGGGTGCTGTGTTCTATTTATAACATTATTTATTTACATTTCAAATGTTTTTATCAGAGATAAAATTACAAATTGTAAAAATACTTTATTTTTACATAAATCTTCCGGTTCATGGTCTTAAAAAAAATCACATACAGGGTAGCACAAAGAGACAAAATTAGGGTTATTAGCTCTTGAATTTACGAAATCAAGAATAACTATCTGATTTTTTTGTTTTTTTTTATCCATGACGATGATAAATCGATTGGCTATGAAGGCAATTATAAGTAATAAACAACGATTATTTGGCGCTAGCACGCATCATGGAATATGCCCGCAGAACAATTGCTAATCATAACACCATGTTCCCTGTATAGCATTGTTTACATCTTAAACACCTGTGTTGTGATGTAGGGAGTCGTGTTCTTTAACAAAATATCAGTGTAGACTTCTGATCCTGTATCAGCTGACTTATTACTAAAAACAATAAATAGAATATAATGTATGTTACCTTACATATAATTAAATAATCAAGAATCTTGATGCTTTTTGACTGGATTCTCTTTCCTGAAGTGTTTATCAGACATTTTGTCTGACGTCAAATGTTCTCTCAGACCAGTGAAAGTTTTGTCAGATCAGATACATGTATCTTATTTTCACGTTGAGAAAGTGATATGAATTACAACACCAAGATTCCATTTATTATTTTCAACTGCCTTCAATCTTACAAGTTTCCTTCATTAGAATAGAGAGTCTTTAATCAGAGACATAATTAAATGACACATTCTTTTACTTTGCTATAAGAATTTAAATTGATCATTGTCAATATGCCTCGTATGCAGCCATTCTCTCTGTATTAGTGACCTTCGGCTGCATCCAGATCCCAGACAGATAAAACAAAAGATAAATTCATTTAACATACTGAAATAACACACGCAAATCACGATTACAGGCACGAAAACGGTATATAAATGTCCACGCACCCCTTGTCAAATAAGCTTATCATTTCCAATCGATTGAACTTCTTTAGACCGACCATGAAGCTTAACGAAGTTCGAACCTGATATTTAAAGTCTTAAACTTTTTTTGCCAAGTATGTTTTTAGTTTCGACTTTAGCTAGAAAAAAAAAATGGAATGGAGGGAGAGGGGCCATATCCTCCGTGCCTGTGGTTTTTTACATAAGGGCAATGCCGCTCAAAAAATGTATTCGTTTATGTTTCATTAGTTTGTGATCAACCAGTATATATATTTTTCAAATGTTCTTTTTAAAAATAAAGATAGAACTTTTTATGTAATCGGTGCATTTGCAATGTTAAATATAATGACTTCTTATCGATTATTATGAACTTTTAATTTAAATATAGGGCAAATAATTTGATCCCGAATTTGTTTCTAAAATTACTGGGGAAAACCTCATAATGTTTTTATAGAAAATAAGATTAAGCAAATTTTATTTATTCAATGCAATTTTTAAAATATGGAATTGAATTTTTTAACTCACTCATTTTTTAAAATTTTGCTCTTTGTCCGAGATTAGCACATACCGTTTCATAAATGAATTCGACTTTCCATCGGCTAGCAGAGTTTTGACGTTGCAGTTTACGAAGATAAAAGAAAACAAACACATGCATACCATATATGGTTGTGTAGATGATTTATCGTAGAAGACAATAGTAATGAACAGTTTGTTAGTGCATTTCCTCTGAAAGTGTAAATGAATGCGTTTCCGAGGAGGGGGTACTGAGTGTAATTCGGAGTTAGATACCCTGTGTTATAATTAGATATATACTAAGGGTTAAAATTTATTTCCGAAACAAGTGCATGTGCTCTCAGAATAGACCCGAGAAGATGCAATTGATAACACAATGAAACGCTCTTAATACTTTCAGTGTTGGTCATTCGAATCGAAATAAGCCTTCATTAATTTTGATATGCATACTGTTAACAGTTACACTAAAGTTGTCTAAACTTCCAATTTCAACAAAAGTTATAGCTAGATAATGTACTGAATTTTCCATTTCGCATTGTGACGTCATAATCAGATGTGCACAAGAAAGTCGCCGAAATCAAATAAATTGCGTACCCAGTTTTAATGATGTCAGCAATCCCGCGACCTACGTTAACTCCACTTGAATGCGATTTTCTCATTAATAAAGTTCAATCTGCATTGTACATTTCAGATTTACTGTTAGAAATTAAAAATGACACAAAAGTTTATAAATAAATGACAGCACCATAATCCGCTCTAAAACTCGGGATCGAACGTCCTTAATAGGTTTTAAATTACATGAGATAGCATAAAAAGACACAAATTGTTAATTTACTTATAGTAGCAAGGTATAAGATATTGTATCTAGAAGTAGGATCATTTAACATTTTTTAAATACTAAAATGGGAATAACTCAAATATTCATCAACTCAAATTCATTTCAGTTGTTTATTTAAATTTTCATTTGCGCTCATCGTTTTGATGAGCGCAAATGAAAATTTAAATAAACAAATTACAGAGGGAAAATATTGAAAGCTACCATAGTAATGATGTAAGGTGTTGTGAGTGGTGATGTAGGGTGTCGTGTTCTATTAACACTATACCTGAGTGATGTTGTAGGGGATTTCTATTTATAACACTATACCTGAGTGGTGATGTATGATGTTGTGTTCTATTTATAACACTATACCTGAGTGGCGATGTAGGGTGTTGTGTTCTATTTATAACACTAAACCTGTGTGGTGATATAGGGCGTTGTGTTCTATTTATAACACTATACCTAAGTGGTGATGTAGGATGTCGTGTTCTATTTATAACTCTACACCTGAGTGGCGATGTAGGGTGTCGTGTTTTATTTATAAAACTATACTAGAGTGGTGATGTAGGGTGTGGAGTTCTATTTATAACACTTTACCTGAGTGGTGATGTAGGGCGTTGTGTTCTACTTATTACACTGAATCTGAATGGTGATACTAGTATAGGGTGTCGTTTTCTTTTTATAACACTAAACCTAATTCGTGATGAAGAGTGTTGTGTTTTATTTATCACACTTTACCTGAGTTGTGATGTATGATGTTGTGTTCTATTTATAACAATATACATGAGCTATAATGTAGGGTGTCGTCTTCCATTTATAACACTTTGCCTGAATGGCGATGTAGTCTGTTGTGTTCTTTTTATTACACTATACCTGAGTGGTGATGTAGGGTGTTGTATTCTATTTATAACACTTCACCTTAATAGCGATGTATGGTGTTGTGTTCTATTTATAACACTATATCTGAGTGGTAATGTAGGGTGTTGTTTTCTATTTATAACACTTTACCTTAGTGGCGATATAGGGTGTTGGGTTCTATTTATAACATTTTACCTGAGTAGCGATGTAAGGTGTTGTGTTCTATTTATAGCACTTTACCTGCGTGGCGATGTAGGGTGTTGTGTTCTATTTATAACACTTTAACTGAATGGCGATGTAGGGTGTTGTGTTCTATTTATAACACTTTACCTGAGTAGCATGTAGGGAGTAGTGTTCTATTTATAACATTTTACCTGAATGGCGATGTAGGGTGTTGTGTTCTATTTATAACCCTTTTCCTGAGTAGTGATGTATGATGTTGTGTTCTATTTATAACACTATACATGAGCGATGAATGTAGGTTGTTGTGTTATATTTATTACACTATGACTGACTGGTGATATAGGGTGCTGTGTTCTATTTATAACACTTTAACTGAGTAGCGATGTAGGGTGTTGCGTTATATTTATCACACTATACCTGAGTGGTGATGTAGGGTGTTGTAATTTATTTATTACACTATACCTGAGTGGTGATGTAGGGGGTTGTGTTCTATTTATTACACTATACCTGAGTGGTGATACTAGTATAGGGTGTCGTTTTCTATTTATAATATTATACCTGATTCGTGATGAAGAGTGTTGTGTTCTATTTAAAACGCTTTGCCTGAATGGCGATGTAGTGTGTTGTGTTCTATTTATAACCCTTTACCTGAGTGAAGATGCTGTGTGTTGTGTTCTATTTATAACACTATATCTGAGTGGTGATGTAGGGTGTTGGGTTCTATTTATAACACTTTACCTGAATAGCAAGGTAGGGTGTTGTATTCTATTTATAACACTTTACCTGAGTGGTGATGTAGGGTGTTGTGTTCTATTTATAACACTATATCTGAGTGGTGATGTAGGGTGTTGTGTTCTATTTATAACACTATCCCTGAGTGGTGATGTAGGGTGTTTTGTTCTATTTATAACACTTTACCTGAATAGCGATGTAGGGTGTTGTGTTCTACTTATAACACTTTCCCTGAGTGGTGATGTGGGGTGTTGTGTTCTATTTATAGCACTATACCTGAGTGGTAATGTAGGGTGTTGTATTCTATTTATCACACTATACCTGAGTGATGTAAGGTATTGTGCTCTATTCATACCATTTTATACCTGAGTTGTGATGTCGGGTGCTATATTATATTTATAATACTATAACTGAGTGGTGATGAAGCGTGTTGTGTTCAATTTATAACACTATAGGAGTAGTGTTCTATTTATAACACTTTACCTGAATGATGATGCAGAGTGTCGTGTTCTATTTATAACACTATATCTGAGTGGTAATGTAGGTGTTGTGTTCTTTTTATAAAACTTTATCTGAATGATAATTTAGGGTGTCGTTTTTATTGATAACAGTATACCTAAGTGTTTATCTGCTTGGTGTCGTGTAGTTCGTACACAACAGCGCTTAAAGAATAGTTTTTATTAATGTTAAACATTCTGTTTAGTGGTATTACGCAACAACTATCTATAGTCGCAAAATATTATCACTTTTTTATTATATTGTTCTACAGCAGTGTTAGAATTCATTCATACAAAGTAAAGGAAATAAATAATAAACACAAGGTATTTTTACTCAAGTTGATGAATGTGTAGTTGTAGATCTGTATATCATGTCTATAGATCATTTTGTCTCATTTATTTTCATATTCTGCAAGTCTGTTGTATATAAAACAAATTAAAGACCTTTCTGTTCTGATTCAAAACAAAACCTTGATCGGAGTTCTCATTGTTGTATTGGATAGTTTACAAGGCCATGCTTGTCTAAATCTTCATAAAAAAGATACTAGGATAAATGTTAAAATGAATCTAAATTACTGTTAAAAACATTCTGGATGTACAAACTGACGAACCAAATAGAGAGATAAAACAAAATATTAATACATTATGTAAGCTGAAATAACACACTCAAATCACGATAACAAGCTCAGAAATGGTATATAAATGTTCACGCACTCCGTGTCACAAATCTCTGTCAATTCCAATCGATTGAACTTCCATAGACCACCCATGAAGCTTAATAGGTTTTGAATTACATAAGATAGCATAAAAAAGACGCAAATTTTGGCTTATACTAGTAAGAGATGAGATATTGTTTCTAGAGGAGGAATATTTTAAAAATTAATTTTTAAAAATATTAAAAAAAAAATACTAATAAAAAAAAATAAATAGGTCAAATGTTCAAACCCAAAAAATTATTTTGAAAGATGATATATTTAAATTTTCATCTGCGCTCATAAAAAAAATTGCAGAGGAAAAATATTGTAAGTTTAAAGTTGTGTTTTCATAAATTAATCAATTTAACAGAAGTACCATTCCTGTACATTTGCAATATATTTACCGGTATAAGGTATACAGTTGTATTAATAAAAAGAAATAAAATTTCGTTTCCTATAACACTTTACCTGATTGAGAATGTAGTGTGTCGTGTTCTATTTATAACACTATACCTGATTGATAATGTAGTGTGTCGTGTTCTATTTATAATACTATACCTGATTGAGAATGTGGGGTGTCGTGTTCTATTTATAACAGTATATCTGAGTGGTGATGTAGGGTGTTTTGTTCTATTTCTAATACTATACCTGAGTGGTGATGTAGGGTGTTTTGTTCTATTTATAACATTATACCTAGGTAGTGACGTAGGGTGTCGTGTTCTATTTATAACAGTATATCTGAGAGGTGATGTAGGGTGTCTTGTTCTATTTATAACATTATACCTAGGTAGTGATGAAGGGTGTTGTGTTCTATTTATAAAACTATACCTGAGTGGTAATGTAGGGGGTGCTGTTCTATTTATAACACTATACTGAGTGATATTGTCGGGTGTCGTGTTCTATTTATAACACTATATCTGAGTGGTGATGTAGAGTGTCATGTTCTATTAATAACACTATACCTGAGTGGTGATGTAGGGTGTCATGTTCTATATATGATGCTTTACCTGAGTGGTAATGTAGGGCGGTGTGTTCTATTTATAACACTATACCTGAGTGGTGTTGTAAGGGGTTGTGTTCTATATATAATGCTTTACCTGAGTGGTAATGTAGGGTGTGGTGTTCTATTTTTAACACTATACCTGTGTGGTAATGTAGGGCGTTGTGTTCTATTTATAACACTATATACCTGAGTGTTGATGTAGGGTGTTGTGTTCTATTTATAACTATATCTGAGTGGTGATGTAGGGTGTTTTGTTCTATATATAAAGCTTTACCTGAGTAGTGATGTAAGGTGTCGTGTTCTATCTATAATCTATCAATCTAAAATTGCCAACACTTAAACTTTTATCGTTAAATTTTCCTTACTTATTCTGTAAACAAAGATTAATTACATAGTTTAAATTTCATTACATTAATCCACGAACTTTTTGTTGACCCCTCGTATGTTATGCATGTAAATGTAAATGCATCACTATAGAAGGGATCATTACAATTTATCTTAACACGTCAACTAAATACATTTTGTATGAAGTTAAGATAATCCTTTAATTTTGTATGAAGTAAAAATTGTTTTATCTCCCTTGATCTCCTACATAGGGCGAAACCGTTTTTGAAGTTATGTAACTTGTTTGTAAAATTCAAAACCTTTCTTTGCAAGAACTACTGAATCAGGAAAGCTAAAATGCAGGTATGTGCTTTTTACTTTTGTTAAACCTTGCTAAATAACTATGCATCAAATACTAAATACTTTTATACCCTGTGACGTTGTTCAAAATCTTAGATAAGGGTCAGAGCATATTTCTGATCCCAGTATACTTTTATTATTTTCTTGGTAACAATCTGTTTATATAAGAGAAGAATTCTACCCCTCTTTATATTTCAAGTTATTGGCTATCAAATCTGAAATAGGAGAAACCTTTTTTAAAAGTTTTTTTTTTAAGTTATTAACACCTTTGACAGGTCAATAAGAAAATAATAAGTTCACAAGTATAAATCAGTTTTACAGATCTTCAAAAATTGATTTTGCTCGTTTAAAGGATAATCTTCAATCAATAAATGTCTACACACAGCTAAACAGACAGGTAAACTAGTAATACCCCATAAACCACAAAAAATCAATTTTCAAAGATAAAATATTTTATGGTAAACCCCAAGCCAGAAATTCTATTTATTTACGCAGTTTGAAAGAGATATCTCTGATATTTAAATCCCTTGGCCTCGTAACTAGATAAATATTTAGAGAGAAGACAAGAAAGTAAAGTCTGATATGTGAAGGATATTATGGAGTTCATTTTGGATCTAAATGTAAGACGATCATATGTAGAAAATCTAACATATTGTTGCAAGACATTACCCCGGCTGTTTATTAATTATCTCAAGTGGAGTAAAATACATAAAAGTCACTACATATTATACTTTTTATATGAATTATACAGATTTGCAAACATGACATATTCTTCCTAATAAATGAACAAGGTGTACAGAAAACACTGATCAAAATTTCCCTACTGTCATTTCCAAACTGAGTAACTGTCTCAATATTTCACAAACAATTAAAACTTAAACCTTTAAAATATACTACTTTAGTTTAAAGTTCCTTTAAGTTCCTCGAATCATGTGATCAAAGTTGTTTTTTAATTACAGGGTCCACTAATCGTTTGACCCCAAACCCAGTGATTGACCCCTAATGCAGTGCTCAAGACATCCTCCTCTGTGACCTGTGTCAAACAGCTGCATTACAGAGTCATTGTGAACTTTATCCGATGAACCTGTGTAAGGCCCTTGTAGAGGAGTATCTCTCTGATGTATCAAAAAGACACAATGCTGTACCATACAAACACAAAACTTCAACGCCTGACTACCCATGTCCAAACCACACCCAGAAACATTGTGAACTTTACTGTGAACAATGTGACATTCCCGTCTGTTCTACTTGTATCTCCTCTGGAAAACATCATGACCATATTAAAGCAGATATTCTACAAAAGCAAAGATCTAAAATTTAGAAAGTGACTTACAGAAACTCGAGAAAAAATCTTACATTAGATCTAAACTCTAAAAGAGCAAACTTGGAAGATCATTATGATAAACTGACAATGTCTGTCAACAAACAAGGAGAAGATTGGAAGAAAGAAATAAACATTATTGTCAGCAAAAGGAAATCAAGAATTGTTGAAATGAAAACTAAACATCTGGCTGCTTTAATTGGACAGGAAAATGAAATCAAACAGATTACCACCGATGTTAAACAGTGTATTCTTGACTACAATGATGTCTCCCTAACCCTGGCATACAAATCCAGGAATGCTGAATTCAGAAGTTTACCTCCTGAAATCAATGTAACATTACCAAAATTACCAAATATCTCTCCTCGTTAGATCACGAAAGAACAGCTCAATGAAATGTTTGGTTCTCTGTCAGCATTATTCATTATAAAGGAAGAACATGGCTACATAATAAAGACAAAAGAACGATTTGGTTAATCAATGTCAAACAACATTTTTGATAATTCAACAGGTATTACAAATTTTGATGTCACAAAGTAATAAAACGCTTTCTTAAAATTCCGGCACATTAAAGTATAGGGTCAAACCTTGATAAAAGTTCTCCTGGCTACAATTAGGGCCTGGTTGACAAGTCCATACTCAAACGCTGATTTCTCTGATGATATTTAAACCAAACCAAGTTAAATATAACTATATAGTGTAGATAAGATCTTGTAAAAGCCAACACTTTTTTCTCTAAACAAGAAGGAATTTTACTCTCTTCAATTGCCAAAAAATACAATAATAAATTTCCTATACAAATTGTATAAATGTGGTACATGTGAAATGAAATAAACAGCTTTTTGTATAATTTAAGATATGTCATTATATTCTATTAGTCAGACATTCAATATTGACAACATTATACACTTAATAAATAATTATCAGCTGTCTTACCTTCAATAAACCTGGCCACAGTGGAGTAATTACAACACAAAGGAAGAATTCTTCTGACAAGATCTTGTAGAGAGGGATCTATGGAAAACAAAACATCCCAGCTTTCATATAAACCAATTAAAGAATTTGACATCTTTTTTTATCAAGATTTGACATCTCTATCTACTAGTACTAAGATTTTGTCATCTCTACATACTCAGATTAAGGTCAAGATCTAGTAAATAACTTTAAACTAATTTTTTAAGGAATGAAGCTTATTTCAACTTATGTTATCCGATATGACATAACTTGGGGCAGTTTACGCTTTATAAACCGCGAAGCGGTTTATAAGAAAGCGTAAACTGTCCCAAGTTTTGTTATATCGGATAACATAAGTTGAAATTAGCTTCATTCCTTATAATTTAATTTCAGTGTAGACAATGAGACAATATTTCCTCCGGAAAGAGGCTTTAAATTGAGTAATATTTTAAAAGTAACGTCAAGCGGAGTAATACGTTTTTGACGTAACTCATTGTGACGTAGGCAAGTTATGTTATACAAAATGTTATGTGTTCCTCTGAATGATTCAGCCAATGAAATTGCTTGATACAAGTGAAATTAAATTATTTGGTGATAGATCCATTATGACGTCATAAACTATTTCAACTTTCTTTTTCACGTACTTTATGGCTTTAGAAGAATTATGTAGAAATAGGGTATTTTCATGACATTCAATTTGAAATATAGAGGATATCTATATTGTGTGATTTGATATTGGCTTTATCCAACGAGTTGAAATGGTGTATATATTCGCGAGGCTTGCCGAGCGAATATACACCATTTCAACGAGTTGGATAAAGCCAATATCAAATCACACAATTATAGATGTTCTATTTATCTCATACGACTTTCGTTTTAACAAAACTTTGAGACTTCCCCTGCGAAACTACATGAATGACTGCCAAAATCAAATTGATGACGTATAACTTGATGACGTAGCACCGTTGATGTTTACATGCGTCGAGAGAAAGTAGATCGAGTTCAAAATTTAGAATATTTGCTATCTGTGTCTTTGAAAACATCATGTGAAAATAGCTGAAGCTTTACATCAAACGAACTTCTGACTGAAAGTTGTTAGGACTATGGGGATCGTGAAAATCAACTCTTTTTACGATGGCAGTACAAATCGTGCTAGGCAAGGCTAGGGGCCTAGACTTTGTCTAGATTGTTTGCTGATCCATGGTAAGTTACACCTACATTACTAGGTAGGCATACGTAGTATAATATAAGAAAGCATTGTTAAAGATGTCAAAGGAGTCTTATAACAACAACTTAACTGGTACATGTAGGCTTTACTTTCTCCGAAAACGATCTAAGAGGGGGGGGGGGGGTAACATCTGTCTTCAAATAGCAAACGGGTTCCTTGATAAAATAAGACACTTCTTTGACATCTTGCTTTTAACGATATTGCTACCCTTTATCATTCATTTTATAAGGGCAACAATTTTCACAAATAAAAGTTTCAATAAAATAAAATCTTGAAGCGAGGGTTTGTGTCAAATCTGGAAGTGCTATTGATAAAGCATCTACCCGTTGATAAAGCATAAGTTTATCCAACGGCCTGTATCACCAACACGTATGAGATAAATAATGAAAAGTAAACCGGATACCTACATTAAATTTGATATTGATTTAAAGAAGAGGCCATGAACATACTAATTACTGTTTTCTGAGAGACTGTAGGCAATCTGGATACATTTCCTTTGTCGAATATGAAAAAAAAAACTCCAAACTTATTCATGACTGGTTTTCTTGAATTTTTAATTGAAAATGACAGTTTAAAATACAGTTTTTCATCTTGTTTACCTACAAATTATGCCCCGAAACACCTCATTTGACCAAGCTTAAGTTGTAACGCATCAATAAAGAAATTTATTTCTCAAGTTTGATAAATCTGTAGGCACCTTTTATTTACTAGATCTTGACCTTAAGACATCAGTACTTACCCAGATTTTGGTCCAACATATATTTCTTTGAGGAGTACCTCTCTGTCAGAGCTCGGGGCCAGGATGTATTTCCCCTCAATTCCCAGTGAAATACAATTAGTTTCAGTCTAAAACAAAACTTACATTCTCTTCCATTTTCACCAATTATCTTGTTTTTATTTTGTTGTTCTATGAACTCATTTTCAAAATATACTAAGTGCTAACTATATAGAGAACAAGAATTTTGTTCCTAGAAGTAATTTCTAAAATTAGCATTCTGTGTCTCATTCTAGATTATTATATCCCTGAGGAATTATAGACCCCTCTTTAGATGTTATACAGAATCTGATGTTAAAACCCTGGATCTGCCCATGTTATCTGATATTGTAGATGATGGACATTTTACCTGCATACAGTTCAACATGTCATCCAGAATGGCGTGCTCCTTAGCTGGTACACTCATGCTGCTTAGAGGAACAATATTCTGTAAAATAAATTACAACCTAATTTAAAGTCAGCAATTTGTAAATTCTATTGTCGTAATAAAGATTTGACACCTGATTCCACCTCTGATGTTTCGGAGATCTGTGTTTGCTCTGCTCCTATTTTGTATTGTTTTATGGACATTAATATTGAATACTGTTCATTACCTCCATATCCTTCTTTGTTATCAAATATAAAGTATAATTGGGTTATATTTTGGCTGACTTTTTTCATACCAATAGAGATGTTCAAAATTTCAAAGGATTATGACAAAAAACAAGATATTGAGACATTAGTTTCAGCCAATCAAAAATTGTCTGCATATATCGAATGTTTTTACAATGCTTGGATATGCAGCTCTCTGCTTTATCTGTCCGATTTTTTTCAAGCAGAGAGCTACAGTTCTGCACCTAAGAATTCATCTACTCCGATAATGGACTCAAGTGTTATATACCTGATCTGAGGGTTAATCTACTCCCACAATGAAGTCCAGGGTCAGGCAAGGTCTCTTAAACAACCAGTCTGGCTGAGAGGGAATGTTTACTGCAATTACAACTATATCATGTCATGTGAATATGGATTTTTACTAATATTTCAAATTAATAATGATAATAGATTAAAATTTTTTGTCATTATGATTTTCATACCAAAAAAATAACCTGAAATACAGGATGTAGAAAATATCACTTTTTTGCTTCCTAGTCTCATACCAGTAGTACAGTTTAACTTCAAAACACTGAGTATATAAATTTTACCATTCCGCTTGTTTGGTTTCTCCTGCAGGGCTTTCCTTAATATTTCTGACAATGTAGTTGCAGTCATCATTTTTTATTCTTTAAACAGTGTGTCCTTTAACTGTTAAAGAGGAATTCAGAGTTAAATTAAATTTCAGAGATCAGTTCAATTTTTCAAACTTTAAAAAGATTTGTTATTATCAACTCCTTACCCAAGTTTAAAGATGATCTACTCCGATAATGGAGTCAAGTCTTAAATACCTGATCAGAGAGTTCATCTACTCCCACAATGGAGTCAAGTCTTAAATACCTGATCAGAGAGTTCATCTACTCCCACAATGGAGTCAAGTGTTAAATACCTGATCAGCGAGTTCATCTACTCTGATAATCGAGTCAAGTGTTAAAGATCATCTTTTCTGATAATGGAGTCAAGTGCTAAAAACCTAATCAGTGTGTACATCTACTACCACAATGGAGTCAAGTGTTACATACCTGATCAGAGGCTTCATCTACTCTGATAATGGAGTCAAGTGATAAAATACCTGATCAGAGAGTTCATCTACTCCCACAATGGAGTCAAGTGTTAAATACCTGAAGAGAGAGTTCATCTACCCCCACAATGGAGTCAACTGTTAAATACCTGATCAGTGAGTTCATCTACTCCCACAATGGAGTCAGGTGTTAAATACCTGATCAGAGGCTTCATCTACTCTGATAATGGAGTCAAGTGATAAAATACCTGATCAGAGAGTTCATCTACTCCCACAATGGAGTCAAGTGTTAAATACCTGAAGAGAGAGTTCATCTACCCCCACAATGGAGTCAACTGTTAAATACCTGATCAGTGAGTTCATCTACTCCCACAATGGAGTCAGGTGTTAAATACTGATTAGCGAGTTCATCTACTCTGATAATGGATTCAAGTGTTAAAGATCATCTTTTCCGGTAATGGAGTCAAGTGTTAAAAACCCGATCAGAAGGTACATCTACTTTGATAATGGAGTCAAGTGTTAGATACCTCTTAGAGGGTTCATCTACTCAGATAATGGTGTCAAGTGTTACATACTTGATCAGAGGGTTCATCTACTCCCACAATGAAGTCCAGGGTCAGGCAAGGTCTCTTAAACAACCAGTCTGGCTGAGGAGGAATGTTTACTGGAAAATAATTTTATCTTGTCATGTGAATGTGGATTTTTACTAATATCTCATATTAATAATGGTAATAGATTAAGATTTTTTGTCATAATTATTTTCATACCAAAAAGTAACATGAAATACAGGATGTAGAAAATATCACTTTTTTGCTTCCATGTCTCATACCAGTAGTACAGTTTAACTTCAAAACACTGAGTATATAAATTTTACCATTCCGCTTGTTTGGTTTCTCCTGCAGGGCTTTCCTCAAGATTTCTGACGATGTTGTTGCAGTCATCATTTTTTATTCTTTAAACAGTGTGTCCTTCAACTGTTTAACAGGAACTCATAGTTAAATTAAATTTCAGAGATCGATTCAATTTTTCAAACTTTTAATTAATTAGCTTAGTTATTATTCTCATCTCCTGACCCATTACTGTTTTTATTGATCAAAAGGGAGTTCCTACCTCGGTGAAATCTTGCATGGTGATTTTTGCTCCGGGGGCGGGGAGCTGTGAAATAACCCTGCTATGTGAGGCCAGAGCCAAACCAGATTTATCAGCTTTGTCTCTCGCAATTTTAGTTAGGTACTCTTTTGTCTGTAATAAAAATCAGCCAACAACAACACACAATAGAAATGGCAAAAATTAAATTTTATCATTTTCTGTTAGCTCCGAGTCATTATTCTTATTGTTTCAAAGAGAATTTCAAAATAATTTTTTTATTTTGCTATATTTTGTATTACAGTATTTCGCCTTCAGTTGAAAGAATATATTGAGTCCAACATCGTAATACTACTGTATTAAATCAAGAATTATACCTATTCCTCCTCACACAGTTTGGAAAGGAGAAAAACAAAGGGGTCCAGTTCTCTGTTACTATGGAAACAAAAATAATACAACTAATTCCAATTGATTGAAAAACAATTTCCAAGCATATTAACCACAAATCGTACTTCTGCTAATCATAGTAACTACACCCAGCTACAGCTGTAATCAAGACACCCAACTCTTCCTCTTAACGTAGTTTGTATCTCAGTGCATGTATGTAGTGTACTTAATATGTGCCAAGTCTTAGAGGAATTGAACCAAAAGTGTATGGCTGGTGTACTTAGAAAGAATTCTAATTGAGAAATAATTCAAATTTCTTTTTTAGTAACAATGGCAACACTGTTGAATCGAAAACAGTGGTCAGCTTGTGTTTCAAGTCTTACTGAATTGAACTAAAACATTATGAGGAGCAGGGTTTTAAGGTTTCGAAAATTGTTGTATGGACAGAAAGACAGCTAGACAGACAATGAACACCTCAATACTGTAGATTCCTAAACGTACACGTGGAATTAATTATCGCATAATTTAGCGAGAAGCACCATTCGTGAATTAACATTACTTCCTTTTATTTTTTATGGTGTTTGAAGCCCTTAATCAACTGTCCATTTACGAATTCTTACTCTCGCAATTCAAGAGTCCTTTCGTTAAAATAACTACTCGCGAAAAATAAGGAATCTAAAGTAGTGAATAATCAATTAAAGTCTCTGACCAGTAGAGCTTACAAACCCTGTTTTAGGCCTTTCTTTGTAGACCTTTCCTTGGCTAGGAACTCGATAGTTTTGTTGACTTACTTTTTAGACTTGAGTTCATCATACTTGGCTAGGAACTCAATAGGAGTTTTTGTTGACTCAGCAATCTTTCTCTTAGCTTGATGAGCAGACACGTAAAATAGACAGAAAATACCATAGTTTCTTTGGATAAAGCATAGGTTTAATGAAAATCAAGACAAACTTCTTCATCACAAACACTTTTATTCCAAACATCACCTATTGATACTTCTAATACTAAAGTTATGTCTTTTAGAATTCTCTATTTCTATTATCATGATGTCTCTTTGAACTCTGTGACCTTGCCCTAATAACCTTTGATCTAGGTCATGTAATATCTAATGATCATAATTAACTCCTTATAAACCTACCTTAGACAATACATGTATGATCTTTGAAGTTAATTCATTGTAAAAAAAACATAAGAAAAAATATTTGTTTACACTGTACCATGTAACCTTGACCCCGTACAAATGATTAGTGCAAGATTCTTACATACCCTTAAGTCACAAGCACAATTTTCTGATTTTATTAAGGAATCACTGTCTAGTTTTGAGAGTATGCCAGGGCATCAACAATAGTGGGAAACATGGGATAATTTGCATAACGGGCTTCGCCCGTTATGCTTAAATTATCCCATGTTTCCCTGTCACAGATTGTCGAGAGGATTTACTATCTCTTTTTACTTACTAAATTAAAATATAACTCAAATGCTTTTTTAAAAGATAATTGACATATTTAATAACAATAAATGTACAAATTCAACAAAGTCCGTGTTGCTTGTCTTACTGCGTCGTGCTGCCGCCTTCCACACTACTGGCCAGAGGAACTCTAAGGCCCAAGGGTTGTTTCCCTTTTACGCACCACTCCACTCGGAACGGGCTGACTCACTACAAGGCACTGGGTGGCCTTTCCACACCGTCTCTACGTAGACTTATACCATGGATAGATGGAACCTGCTCCAACATACATATACAAGTTTTATTGATTAGCGCTTGTGGCTTGACACAAATACATACTTCACTCATTATCAAACTTGTGGATAATGTACACGTCTTAGATAAGACTAATTACACAAACGAGTTGTTTAAACTATGCATACAACTCTTACACAAATGCAATATTGCGAATTGCTACTACACGGACAAGTTTTATGACGGAAATTGTACACCATAGTTTAGAAATATTCAAATACGTGTTACTATACATAGAAATACAATTATAAACGAAACACACATGCTTAAAATGATGAGAAATGTGATTACTGGATGTTTTAGGACAAATGAACGCATAATGAAAATAATAAAGATAAAATTATAAACATAAACCTTACCTCAGAAAAGCTGGACCATAACATACAGGAAATACAGAGGAAGCCCTGCAGGTAATACTGGTACTCGGTGTAGTTATAATTTCTAATTACAAAACATATCAGATATCTACATGTATGAGAGAGGGGTAAAAGCGTCCTCCTCTCTGGACTGCCGTGTCCAAACTATCTTGCACGGACTGGCGGGTTTAAAGGTCCAGTGAGTTGAGGTTCAGTAAAGGATATTTACAATGATAAACTGACTAAAACGAAGGGGTTCCACACGGGATATTTACATAATATTAAAATAGTGTAACAAAATAATATTATGGGGATTTTAATGTGACATTCCCACTATTGTTGATGTTCTTGGCATACTCTCATAACTAGACAGTGATTCCTTATATTTCCATTTCATTGTGAAACAAAAATGTAGACTTAGACATTAAGAATGTAGACTAATTGATTTACATTACACGAGGACTTCCATGCCAATTTCAATAGTCCTCGCACACTGACGTCAAACACAAAGGCAGCCGCACGAGATTTACATGCATATTTGGCCTCCTTAGCGTCAGACACAGAGACAGATGTGCAAGAGATTTGCATGCGTATTAGGCCTCCTTAGCTGCTGAACTATCGACCTGCCTAATTTACATTCCAGCAGAATTATCAGGAAATCAACCCCGCTTACTTTCAAAGGGTTATTATCTAAGAGAAAAAATTTAGAAATGGAAATATTAAACATTCAATGACTTTTGCTAGATTTATTCTAATTTCTAAAACCCGTGACCTTGTCCAAATTACCTTGGGTACACTTTTGAGTGGAATGCAATCTTTGCCTTTAAAAATCTTCTTTTTTTAAAGGCTCTGGCTATTACAAAACAGCCATAACTTAACATGCTTAATATTTTAACACCCGGTGACCTTGTCCAAAATGAACTTACTGAAGTACAGGGTCAATGAACATTTCTGGCCACAATTAATATTCATTATTAAGTATGAAGTTTCTTGGTTACATTTTTTACAAATGAAGAATTCCATTCCTCCTGTACTAGTCAAAGTTCTATAATTTGCAATGAAATCTTAAATAGGTCACAACTTTTTTTTTTAATTTTTTAATTTTGACAGATCAGTCTGAAAGTACTAGATTCACAAGTTCAAATAGTATAATAAATTGATTCTACAGAACTTGAAAAAAAAAATAGGAAAGTTAGAAGATAATCTCTAAACAATAAATGCCTACATACAGCTAGACAGACAGACAGACAGACAAGTCTAATATACCCCCAAAAGCTTTGTTTACAAGGTGAAATTCACCATCTAATTCTTGTTAATACCAATGCATGATTTCAATCTATTTAAACTTTGCTACACTGACAGGTATAAACATATCACAGGTAATTAAATCACATGACCTCATTTGGAATGAAGACAAGGAAGTAAATTGTGATGTATAGAATTATCAGGGAGGCCATGTTGGATTTAGAGGTGAGACAAGATTATATTTAGTCAATTTAATATGATAATGTTACATTACCCTAGCTGCTGTCATTCATGACATTTGTTCAAACACATGAAAGATTCAGTTTAGATTATGCTTATGATATGAATTACAAATAATTGCAAAAGTCATGTTCTTCCCAATGCATAAACATGTACAGAGCATTTTTTTAAAAACTGCATACCGATATATAAACACTTATCAATATATCCCTAGTGTAATTGCTAAACTGAATTTCACAAAACAAAAAAAACAACTTCGATTGTGTTTGGTTTTAAATAACTTGAATTTCCTTTAATCATGTAATCCAAGTTTCGTTTTACTTTATTTACAGGGTCTGCTTATTGTTTGACCCAAACCCCAGTGATGGACCCCCGTTATTGTGCCCAAGACATCCTCCTCTGTGACCTGTGTCAAACAGCTGCATTACAGAGTCATTGTGAACTCTGTCGTATAAACCTCTGTATAGTCTGTGTTGGAAAACACCTCTCTGATTCCTCTAAAAGACACAATGTTGTACCATACAAACACAGAACTACTACTCCTAACTACCCAAAATGTCCGAACCACACCCAGAAACATTGTGAACTTTACTGTGAGAAATGTGACATTCCTGTCTGTTCTGCATGTACCTCCTCTGGGAAACATAAAGGACATGATTTATCTGATGCTCTGCAGAAACTTGGTTCTAAAACAAAATATTTAGAAAATGACTTGGAAGATCTAGAGAAAAGAATCTATCCAACATTTCAGGAAATTACTTCAGATTTAAGGTCTGAAAAAGTCAACTTGGAAAAACATTATGAAAAACTGACAACAGCTGTCACCAAACAAGGAGAAGACTGGCACAGAGAAATTAACATCATTGTCAACAAACAGAAATCTGAAATTGATGAGATGAAATCTAAACACCTGACTGCTTTAAATAAACAGGAAAATGAAATCAAGCAAATTACTTATGATGTTAAACTGTGCATTCTTGATCTGAAGAAAATACAATGATGTCTCTCTAAACTTGGCATACAAATCCAGGAATGCTGAATTCAAACGTTTACCTCCTAAAATCAATGTATTACTACCAGGTTTCTCTCCTCATCAGATCAACACCGAACAGCTCCATCAAATGTTTGGTTCTCTGTCACCATTATCCATTACACCAGAAGAACATGGCTACACAATGAAGACACCAGAAGCTGTATCCTGTCCTCCAGTCAAACAACTGCTTGATGAACCAGAGCTCATCACCACCATTGACACTGAGTATAAGTACTCACTACAAAGTGTTACCTGTCTCAGTGATGAAGAAATCTGGACACGTGGAGGAGACAAAAACATGAAACTCTACAACCTCCAGGACAAACTACTGAAGTCAATCCAAACCAAGTATGGGTACATACCATGTGACATAGCAGTGACAAGGAGTGGAGATCTAGTTTATACTAATACTAGCAACGGAACTGTAAACATAGTGAAGAATAAAAAGATACAGGAAGTGATCAAAGTACAGGGGTGGAGATCTAACTGTGTCTGTAGTACCTCCTCTGGTGAACTCCTGGTTACCATGGTCAGTGATGATGATAAACAATCAAAAGTTGTCAGTTACTCTGGCTCCGCAGAGATGCAAACCATTCAGTTTGATAGTGAAGGTAAACCTCTGTATTCATCTGATAACCTTAAATACATCAGTGAGAACAGGAACCTGGATATCTGTGTAGCTGACCATGGAGCAAAAGCAGTAGTGGTGGTTAATCAGGCAGGAAAACTCCGATTTAGATACACTGGTCATCCCTCTACTAACAAGGGACCATTTGTTCCACGCGGCATCACAACAGACAGCCAGAGTCAGATCCTGACAGCAGACTTTTGTAACAACTGTATCCACATCCTAGATCAGGATGGACAGTTCCTCCGTTACATTGATAACTGTGATCTACAGTTTCCAGGGGGTTTATGTGTAGACACCAGAGACAACCTCTTTTTAGCTGAGTGGGGCAGTGGTGAAGTGAAGAAAATCAAATATATGTAAATAGAGTGAAAACATAAACTGTTTGTATCTGAGATAATCTCTGTGGCTGAGGGAAATAAAATTGTGAACAAAAATTCAAGTTCTTGTGAATTGCAATAAAAATGTAAAAAAAAAAAATAATAATTGCCACAAAGGAGCTAAACCCTTAATGGTGTCATTAATGTTTACAGAAATCAGAACTGTATGATGTGTAATCTGATGATGAAAAAGAGCCCCGCCACAGCATGATACGCCCGTCAAATATTGTTCTATGATCATAAATTGGTTAGGATGCAAGAAAATCAGGTAGCCTTGATTAACAGATTGACACAGATTTCAATGATTTAATTTCCATTTCTTATCATACATCTCTAAGAGACGGGTACCTGCAAAGTGCGAAACGAAATAGAAACGAAACGAACTGAAACGAAACGAAATCTACCAAAACGAAACGAAACTAAATGAAAACGAAACCTGCCGAAACGAAACGAAACAAAACTTTCAGAATGATTATATTGTCTAATTTTACTTCATATGAAATTTATATAGTTCAAGCACCACAGGCTTCGCTCCAAGCTATTAAAAAGGGGGGGGGGGTGGGGTAACCAACAAAAAGGTTAATGCCTATATAATATATTTCTTTGCAAAAAAAAAGAAAAGTTTTGGGGGGAGGCTAACACGCCCCCCCCCCACGCTTCCAACGCCAATGTCATATTTTATTAATATCTTACTGAATAATTTACCTACTTACAATTGACATCGTTTGCTCTGAGAGACTTTTTTCTTGTCAGTAAAATCGTTTTCGACGTCTCTTATGGAGCCTCTTTATTGCAAACCACTCATTTCTTCCTCGAAAATCCTCGATAAAAATAGGACTGTATGTACGTAGAAAGGATACACAAGATTCCGGTTGTACATGTAGTTACATGTATAACTGAACAATAAAATCAGACACCTCGGAATGGATTACTAAATACTCTAAGTCGCTGGTTTATCCTATGTTTTATGACATTCGCAATAAAACAGTACAGTGACTTTATAAATAAGGACTGAAAATAAGAGTAAAATATAAAAATTAGAAAATACTGCACATATTGAAATTATACATGCATAGTACGCTCGTGCATATTTGCAGCTGACTGAGAAGGGAGTATAATTTATCAATAATTTAAAATTTTAAACTAACAAATGCTTGAACTATATATATAAATTTTATTTGAAGTAAAAAAAAAAAAAAGTCCACATGCAGTTACACATATATGTTTATATACATGTACCTTGATTTGAAAAAAAAACCCAAACATTTTGATAGTTTTGTTTCGTTTCGGCAGGTTTCGTTTCGTATCGTCGTGATTTCGTTTCGTTTCGGTAGGTTTCGTAGGTTTAAGCCGAAATACATGTACTTTTGACTTGGCGCTTCGTAATGTTCAGTCATGTATATACCGAGTGCATGCTCTACTGTAGAGGCCAATCTCTAAAACTTGACAAAAGCAGAAAATATCGAATTATTGGTATGACGGACAAGGAATTCATGTATATTTTGCTTAGTTTTATTTTCAGTAGGGGGAAGGGGCAAAGTACATGAACCAATCGTCAGGTACTTGTGATCTTGTTGAGTATTGAGGCTGTAAATACCTAAACTGACAAATTGAAAAATGCCATTTAAATTTGAAATAAAACTAAGAAATTTGTGAGATAATTTTATAATTAATCAAAATGTAGCCTTAACTCGTTATGTAAAATGTCGTTTACATTTATAGTGTTTCGTGTTTATTGGGCTCAAAACCATCTTTTTTTAAAATTGAATGTCCATATTTCCCTCAATTTCAGGTGCATAAGAATTTAAATATATACTCATGTCTTGTTCCGATTTATTGGTACAGTTAAAAGCCAACGCGGCAACTTCTTGCAAACATATAATGTTCCAAACACGGCAATATAGCATGCACTTCCTATTTCATGCTGTCTCGGATGACGTCACGCAACAAGGGAGATAAGCGATTCACAATAAATGATCCACTTGTCACACAGGTAAATTTAAACGACTATAAGTGATGGAAATTGGTGACAAAAAATTAAATAGAGCTCAGAATGTCATTCATATTGCTCCAGAGGCTGACAATAATGAATAGTTATGAATTTTCACAAAAATATTATAATTGACCTTTAAAGCCTCAGTCCTATACACTTGGACTTTGTCAAATTTCTCACAGAAACTAAAAAGTTAAAGTTTACATTTTTTCTGGGTTTTTTTCTTTATCGATATTAATCCAATGATCAGTGAGAATCTTTTTTTCAAAATACATGTTTAATTATTTTTCATTGGTGTTTTCTCAAAAAATGAAAATATTTGTTGTATGTTAATGAATGAATTTTACTAAAATAAATTAAAGCTATGCAAAGCCATCACTGCTTTTAGATAATTCCAATAAATACATCGAAAAATAGGTTTTCCTCTGCGGCCAGACACATTTGTGGGTAAATTCTTTTAGCAATCCCCATTAAAGCAATATACTTTTTTAAAAATCACTAATTTGTAAAAATGTGGAATTAATAACTCTTTATTAATATAAAAAGACCAATTATTCCTTAATAAAAGAATATCTCATCAATACTGTGCTAATGACTTCAAATATATTACTCAGATTAACATAGTTCTCACTTCCCACATATACAATTTTTCGTAAGAAAACTTTTCAAAAATGTTTCCTTTAACATCTACAAGCACATACCAGTGACATGGAATTGCATTGTGCATTGCAATAAGTTATTTGAGTCCAACAATGAACTTTAATATATCTTAGTTTCTTTATCTCTTTCCAATGTTAGTACTTGTGTTGTTCTGGTCAGCCCTTCTTAACTAGATGAGTTAGATGATGGTCTTTGTTTGTGGATACTTGGGACGTATTGAGCCGTCTCTGGACGCTGTGACGTAAATGATGACGTCGGCCATGAACCAGTGGATCCTATAAATCAATATGCTGATTTTAAAATATATTGAAAAGATGGTTAAATCATGAATCGTAAGATGCTGCTGTTTGTCATTTAAAATTCAAACTCCATGGAGAGAAAACTATACTTTGAAAGCAAAACAAATGGAATCTAACAGGAAACATTCTGAATGGATTCTGAGCTATAGACAATAAATTCACACAGACAGGTGACTACTTTTGTTCATTTAATTATTAACCTGAATCTTAGCTTTTGTACAGTTAGTACAAGTACACTCATACAGATGACTGAAGGACAAATTTTGTAACATTTTTTTTCTTTTTTCAACATATAATTGAAGGAGGTTGGGGTCAAAAATTTAATTTTCGGATATAACTTATTTTTTTTTATTTGATATCTCAAGTTGTCAACTTTCATTTGTCAAAGATAAGTTTCATACATTACAGATTTTATATGGAGTTCTTCTTTTCTTAAAAGTATACACGCTATAACTTGCGCCAGTTAAAATACGATTGGAAATGGATATCATTTGTTTATCAATAAAAGTTACGAAAATACTGTAAATTACACCATTAAAATTAAACGCGTTACAAAGTTATCAAATTAAAATTATTTATTATCCTGCAAGGAAAGAAAAATAGCTATTCTTAAATAAATCCATCACGTGACGCCGTCGCTACACTTAGATTGATAAACACACGTGGCGTAAAGAAAACAAGGTAGGCCGTTTGGGATACTACTCACTTTTGACGTGGATGGCAAGCGTCTTGCTCTTAATGGTACTTTTCTTTTAATATATTCAGTATCAACCATCTTCTCTGTTATGACGCATATTGACCTTAATATTAATAATTGTTGTCAAAATGCAACATACATCGTTGTCCGTGAATTCCCGTGGACATGTGTTTCTATATACAGGCCTACTGTTTACGCACTTCCTTCATCAATATTCATGAAAAGATTGAATTCTTAATTCCTAGATATGTTTAATTGTTTTGTTATTACAACGACATCTATAGTACACTTTTGTGGAAAGTATTATTTTTCATTACACTTCATGTGTTTTAAATCATTAATCATTTCGTTTCACACAAAATTCGGCGTTCATACAGCGTATATGAATTTAAGACCAATGTAGTCTAAGAATGGCCACAACCACCCAGCCCCTTAAGGATTATCATTTACCAGAATCTGTACTGTGTATAGAAGATTCCATCATAGCCTTCTCTGCTGACATGGCTTCTAACTTTTCCTTGTAGAAACCATTGAAATCCAGTCTATAAATATACCATAATCAAGTAGCTACTCTTTGTTGAAAGCATTGAAATCCAGTCTATACATACACAACAAAGTAAATAAAGTAAATAACTGAACATGATTTGTTCCTAAAGAAGAACTCTTCATTGGTTTAAAAAACAGTTTAACAGGAAACTTGAATTTTTCAATACCTGAATAGTTTATATTTCTTTTACTTTCTTACTATTTTTCCTTCCATTTCACAACTAACCTGTAGAGAATGTTAAGCAGTTTCAGGTGTCCACTTTCTGAACTCAGGTCCATGATTTTCCTCAGTAAATCTATCAGTTTGCCAGAGAAGTTGTGGTCAAAGTTTGCAATTGTCCTCTCAAAGTTCTCACTGGCCATCATTAGATCTACATGCTCTGCAACAACCTATAAATTAAAAGGTACGTACACTTATTTCCATTTCTGTGATTGATAAATCAAAGGAATAAAAAGAAATAAGTTTTTAAAAAAACAGTTTCAAACAAACTATTATTTAACAACATAAGGATTTATGAGTAGAAAACATTATGATCAAATTGCAAATCAGGTATTCATCTCACAGTATTGGAATAGGTAGGTTCTTTGCCTGATTTTTGAAAGAATTCTTAACAAAGTGATCAAACCAATAAGTAAATGCTTTATTTAAATAGTTAAATATTTTAATGTTGAAATTAAAGATGGTATAAAGCATAACCCTTGGTAAAATATACATATTAATATTATTTCTGTCAATAACTACTTCCAATATGTCCTTTATGTATTATATATCATAATATTCATTCTCTTCTGTGTGGTATTTTTTTATAGTAATCTATAATGTCCAATGTTCATTCGTCAAATATTGCGAGTACATGTAGGACTATTTTTGCCCAAAACTCATTAACCTTTCATCCAATCAAGAAAATTTCACCATGGAGAAATATATCCCTGAATCAGCCATCATACATATGATATACAAGTGTGTATTTAATATTGGTGTTCTCTCTGCCCACAAACCAAACATGCTCAAAATATTGGAAACGTTTGTCCACATATAACAGAACCAAAACGTAAAGCAAATTAATTTTACAAACTTCATTTACAAATATGAACGTTTTTAAAAATAACTCCACAAAGTTTTATATACATCAATATTATGACTAAATGAGCTCATGAGTATTTAGGATACATTAGGTGAGCTAAGATAATTATTCATTTGTGAGTTCACTCATTGGTGACTGGGTGAATTTTTTTCAGTGCCTCCCACCAGCAATTGAATTATCCTTTACTCTTATAAATTACTATAAAAGTGTGTTTCTATGCATATAAAAATCATGGATGCCAATTCAGAAATGCAAACGACAGTATAATTTCCAATATTGTGCTCACAAGATAGATATAATTTGTATACATGTACTCATTTTCTTTTTTAATTAAATACTTACAGCCCTGTCATTTACCAGCTGTAGAGATTATTTTTAATGTTAAGAATTTTAATAACCTCAGGAAATAATATATATTTTTATCCCAAATTTTAGTTTAATTTTCTTTCAACATGTTCAATATTGAAAAAATTAAAGATAAGATTATTGTAATTTTCCTTTATAAAAAGAAAGAACAAAGAGAATTGTTCTCACTTTTCATATCACATACTTTGTTAATATAAAAGTTAATCATTTCATTGATATTAATTTTGTTAAAACAGTTGATTTTAAGAACAGTTCATAAATAAAATTTCTGAACAAGTCACCATACTTTATAAGCTGAAAAGGAGGAAAGGTTATGATTACTACATCAGGTAAATAAATGAGAAGGTCATGCCAAGAGAGACCTTTAACATAAATGTACATTTGGTAATTGCCTGGCTTGAATTTGGATTAAAAAAGATCAAGAAATGTCTAGAACTAAAGGTTTAATATCAAAGGTTGAATAATGTTATGATAAAATAATGATTTACAGGTAAACTTACATCCATGTTGTATGAAAGAAACTTCTAACAAAGGTAAAATAATTCAGTTAGATGCTGATTGGGTTCAAATAATATAATGACAGATAAGTAATCATGTGTACATTTTAGAACAAGGATGTTCAATACACAATTCAAAAATCAGGATATAGCTGTATATTATTTTCATCATTTATTCAAAGTCCTCAAATTGGCTCAAACATGATCACATGATTAAGTATATAACAGCATAAAGACTTGAATTACTATTTATAGAATCTGAAATGCATATTGACTTGATGTTTCTTAAAATGGAGATTATTTTCTATAAAACAAATAGTACTGATTTCACAATTATAGCTAATATAAAATATATCACTTGGTGTTTCTGAAATAAAATGTTTATTTCAACTTGTTTAATATTTTTCCATGTTCTGTAATTGATGAAAGTCATAACAATGCCTTGAAGCCTTCAATTAGGATCTACTTTAATTTGAAACATATCAGTTTGGATATATTTGTCAAATAATGATAGTAAAAATAATAAAATGAATTATAAACGTATTTTGAATAATTAAATCCTCTTAATTACTCCATATAAAGGAAACACATTAACATTAAACAGCTTAATTTATTATACCTCCCGCTTGAAAAGTGGGAGGGTATACTGTAAATGGTATGTCCTTCGGTCTGTCCGTCTGTCTTTTACGCTTTTGGGGTACCCATCTCTTATCCGCTACTCCTCTTATACCACTGAGTGAAATTTAATGAAACTTTCACAGAATCTTTATTACAGATTGCCATTGTGGCCTCCTATTTTACTTTTTGATCCGACACTTATTTTGGGTTTCCCTGTCACAGCAAAACATGGACTTTGCCATTACAACTAGTATCATTTAATGAGCTCATCACTCACAGTACCTCTAGTTTTAATCTCTAGTCTCAAAGTGTGAAAGAAAGAAAACTTGAGCCTTGTTCTTATTATTTTCACATTTTTTATCAATCTATATAAAAATAATATAACAAATGTAGCCCTTGTATTCGGTCAATCCATAGATGTATCGACTTCACAGAAATACATATCGACCTCGCACTACGTGCTCGGTCAATATGCTTTTCTGTGAAGTCGATATATTTATGGATCGATCTCACCAAAGGGCTTTATTTACATATTATTGTGTCTCTACTAAATATATGACAGCCCTTTTTTATCAAAACAAAGGATTTCAATTAATTCGTAATTTTCTCAGTCTAAACTAAAGAAAAGAAAAAATAATTAAAATGTATTGTCATTTTACAGTCACTGTGATATTCGTCAGTGATAGTTTGAAGGAGATAACATACCTTTATTTACAGAATTTCTTTGATGCCCCAATGTATTTTTTTTAGTATTATACACAATGTTTGAAAATTTTCTTATTATTCGAAATGCATGAACATGATTAAAATTCTTCTCTCATATGTATTGACCTCTTACTCATAAAGTAATAACCAAAAATGTTTTAACATTTGTATTCTCTGTGTTTTCCCTTGAGATCAGTAGCAGATCAAGACAAGCTACTTCTTTAGAAGACTTTGAATACCTTACTATACCTTTGTAGAGAACTCTCTCGTGTTGGTTTACTCTATGGTTCTTACTCAGACCTACCTTTGTTTTGAGTTTTTCTTTGATGGCCTGCTCTCTGTGTTCTTTACTGGTGGCCTGTAGAGAACTCTCTCGTGTTGATTTACTCTATGGTTCTGTACTCAGACCTACCTTTGTTTTGTGTTTCTCTTTGAGGGCCTGCTCTCTTTACTGGTGGCCTGTAGAGAACTCTCTCGAGTTGGTTTACTCTATGGTTCTGTACTCAGACCTACCTTTGTTTTGAGTTTTTCTTTGATGGCCTGCTCTCTGCTCTCTTTGCTGGTGGCCTGTAGAGAACTATCTCTTGTTGGTTTACTCTCTAGTTCTGTACTCAGACCTACCTTTGTTTTGAGTTTTTCTTTGATGGCCTGCTCTCTGTGTTCTTTACTGTTGGCCTGTAGAGAACTCTCTCGTGTTGGTTTACTCTCTGGTTCTGTACTCAGACCTACCTTTGTTTTGAGTTTCTCTTTGATGGCCTGCTCTCTGTGTTCTTTACTGTTGGCCTGTAGAGAACTCTCTCGTGTTGGTTTACTCTCTAGTTCTGTACTCAGACCTACCTTTGTTTTGAGTTTCTCTTTGATGGCCTGCTCTCTGTGTTCTTTACTGTTGGCCTGTAGAGAACTCTCTCGTGTTGGTTTGCTCTCCGGCTCCACAGCTGTGCTCAGACTCAATCTCTGTTTTGAACCAATGTAAAGATACAGGTATAATAACAGACATTTCTTAATTTTTATTAGAAGACAAAGGTCTTAAACAACTGTATGCTTTTTAATATTGAACGGACATTGATATAATATTGTACTTACTGATTAAGTGAAAACAGTTTTAAACTCTTGTAAGCTATAATCTCATTATCAATTTAATCAATAAAGACAAATCTCTGCTACCTAAAGGAAGCAAATTGTGGATCTTAAACAAAATTAACAATTTCAATATGTTTTGAAGGTTATGGTTAAGATAAAGCAGTGTTGTGTGTATGGAGTTAGAGGATTTGGTAATGATTATGCAGTGTTACCTGTAACATTAAGCAGTGTTACCTGTATGTTTGACCAGTGTTACCTGTATGAAGTTGGAGGTTTTGGTTATGATTATGCAGTGTTACCTTATGAAGTTGGAAGTTTTGACTATGATTAGGCAGTGTTACCTGTATGATTGACCAGTGTTACCTGTATGAAGTTGGAGAATGTGACACAAACCACCATCAGTTTGTGTACAATCCTCAGAAGGTCAGGGTCTGTTAACATACAGTCATTCATACAAGTGTTCAGAAAATCAGCATGGTACGCCAACACATCATCTATGTTAGACACCTATCAAGAAAATTGAAACATGTAAAATTATTCCTAAGTTGATGTTTGATGTTTAGTTTATATGTAGGGAGTTGCATAATTTCTTCAACAATTTCAAGTATAAACAGCATTCTAATGCAATTATTTTGTAAAAGACTCTTTGATTGGCTCATTAAATGATGTTTAAAGCAGTAAAACGAGCATTAACGAGCGTGAAAGCTTTTGCATTGTGACGTCATAATAGAGCGATGCAAAACACAATGCTCCGTGACGTATTTCATGTAACAAAATTCATCAAAATAAGACGTAAACAAGAAACAAAATGATTCATTAGAATTAGAATGGATGAGAATGGGAATAACTGATCTTTTAGAATGCATTAGAATGGGAATAACTGATCTTTTAATTTGGTATTTGCGACCGTTATTGCTGATTAAACGGTCGCAAACATCCGTTTTACCGGCTCCGCTTACACATCACGGGTAAAATTCAGTTATTAACTAAAATCAGCATTAACAGTCGCAAATACCAAATTAGAAGATAGTTATTCCCTAATTTACAATGTTGAAGCATGTAAAATTAATTATATGTAGATACTTCTGAGGCATCTTATGCTATTTGTTTTACTGTCACTCTAGCTGCAATAATGTAGCCCTCTCCCTTTTTTTTTTTTTTTTTTTTTTTTGGGGAGAGGGCTACAACTCCTTAGGATCTCCATAATGGTGCAGCTGCGGGAGTGATTTGCTCCCGCACGGATTTCGGCTCAAATTAACAGTAAATGGCTATTTTATTAACATTTCTTACCTTGACTCCAAATAAGTAGTCATCCAAGACGTAAACCAATGCAAAAATATACAGAACGATCCCTATATCGCTTATTTTTCGTGTATGTCAACATCACAACTCGAATTTATCCGCCATGTTTACTGACCTTGATAGATTGTATTTTGGGACAGCCAATGAGAATTTAGGTTCTATAGGAGCGGATCTTTTTGGAATTCCCTTATTTTAAACATAAATATCGCTGCTTGCATAAAAATAACACTTAAAATGGTTTTATATACCTATGTTTTTGTGATGAAATTCAGCACATACATTTATAAACACCGATAATTGCTTTATTCAGTTGTTCTAAATTTCAAGCGAAAGTCTCATTACGTCACGCGTGAACTGTCATGGCTGCTGAAGTAAACTACCAGGAAACATGCAGAGTTATTTTACGAGTTTTTCGCATTTAACGGGGTCTACTGTTGACAGTGAATAAAAAATTCGTCTTATTAGAAGTAAGTTGAATGTAAAAATAATTTATTTTGCCTGCAGTCGCTCCTATTAAAAAAAAATATTTGCACCATTACGGAGATGCGATGGAATTGTAGCCCTCTCCAGAAAACATCAGATTAAAAAAAATCGGAGAGGGCTACATTATTGCAGCTATGTCACTCTAGCTGCAATAATGTAGCCCTCTCCCTTTTTTTTTTTTTTTTTTTTTTTTGGGAGAGGGCTACAACTCCTTAGGATCTCCATAATGGTGCAGCTGCGGGAGTGATTTGCTCCCGCACGGATTTCGGCTCAAATTAACAGTAAATGGCTATTTTATTAACATTTCTTACCTTGACTCCAAATAAGTAGTCATCCAAGACGTAAACCAATGCAAAAATATACAGAACGATCCCTATATCGCTTATTTTTCGTGTATGTCAACATCACAACTCGAATTTATCCGCCATGTTTACTGACCTTGATAGATTGTATTTTGGGACAGCCAATGAGAATTTAGGTTCTATAGGAGCGGATCTTTTTGGAATTCCCTTATTTTAAACATAAATATCGCTGCTTGCATAAAAATAACACTTAAAATGGTTTTATATACCTATGTTTTTGTGATGAAATTCAGCACATACATTTATAAACACCGATAATTGCTTTATTCAGTTGTTCTAAATTTCAAGCGAAAGTCTCATTACGTCACGCGTGAACTGTCATGGCTGCTGAAGTAAACTACCAGGAAACATGCAGAGTTATTTTACGAGTTTTTCGCATTTAACGGGGTCTACTGTTGACAGTGAATAAAAAATTCGTCTTATTAGAAGTAAGTTGAATGTAAAAATAATTTATTTTGCCTGCAGTCGCTCCTATTAAAAAAAAATATTTGCACCATTACGGAGATGCGATGGAATTGTAGCCCTCTCCAGAAAACATCAGATTAAAAAAAATCGGAGAGGGCTACATTATTGCAGCTACTGTCACTCATGATCATAATGTCTTACATTTTCCATGTTTTGCTGGAACACGAGCCAGTTTTGTTCCACCACCTCAAACATCATGTAGTACTCAAAGTTCTGGACAAAGTTGAGCATCCTCTGGCGGAGAGCGAAAGCGGCCAGGTACCACTTAGAGGAGTGGAGGGAGTACATCTTGGCTGCCTTGTTACCGATCCAAACACTATCGGGTGAAACACAATATAAGGCGCATTAAGAATACCACATTGTTATACACGATTTTTAGAAATGTTAATTTCTTTACATGTAATTTATCATAATTCATTCATAGGCATACTTATAAAGGACTTGTGTGCAAAATTTTGTTGATCTAACTTTAACAGAATTTAAGTAAATGCAATAAATGTACCCCAAAAATGACCCTTTTTTAGCGTTATGCGGTTGCGCTTTGAAATTACAGCATTTTTCAATTGAAATTATTGATATATATATCATAAATTTTCATGCTTATGATCATTATCAGACTTTAGAATTTATTTTAAAAATTATTTTGGTGCTTGAATTTTCAGGATTGAATGACAACTTTTGAAGATATGAAAGAAAATGTAATAGGGGTGCAATGTTATACATTTTTGACATAATTTCATCCCTCTCATTATGCCAAAAAAAAAATGTCCATATCATTTTTTTTCTCAGATTTCTGTCTAAAATCACAGTATTAATGCTCTGTTACTTACAGAAAAAAGTTGGGTTAATGTAACAATTGAAATGAAATTTCATTATGTTTTAATGTGGAAAATTAAGGTTTTACAAAAAGCTGTAGTGTCCGTAACCACTTTCATTCTGTGAAATTGGAAAGCTCTATAAATATCATTACTAATTTCCTAGATAGGCATCTCATATAAATGCTGAGATGTTTTGTAATTTTCCTGATCATCAGCACTGTTTGTCTATTTTCATTACAAATGTGGTTACGGACACTACAAAACCCTGTAGTGTCCGTAACCTAAATTTGAGGCAGTTTGAAACAGGCAGTGTTAAAACACTAATGCAAATTTGTTCACAAGGGTCAGAAGTTTGTTTAACAAGTTAGTCAATGTACTTTATTTTTCTCGCTCATTTTGATATTGCAACTAATTTGGGAAACCCAGATTGCACCATTTTCATATACAAGATCGTTGGGGTTACATCACCTTGATATTGGCAGATGCTATTGACATCCTAGGATTTAAGTCAAATAGCATGTCATTATTTTTCATTGTTTAAGTCAACTGGTGTTACATTTAAGAAAATCTTGTTGAAATCCCTTTATTTAAGGTATAGTTTTATCCTATTGTGAATAACTTGTAGAGTGTGTAGTGTCCGTAACCAAAAGTTGAAAAATGATATATCTTTATTTTTCGCCATAGAATTTACAGATAAATTTTTGAAACAGTGTATTACTGTAAATCACTTTTTATTCGCGAGAACTTTATTTTCGCATAATTACGCGAGACAGCGTCCTCGCGAAAATTTAATTCTCGCGTATAATAGTATTCCTTAGGATTTTATAGAACAATAAGCACAATTCTCCAAAATTTTGTCTCGCTAATCAAGAGTCAATTACTATCTCGCGAAAATAAGGTGTCGCGAAAATTTAGTGATGTACAGTATTGAATTTAGAGATAAAAAGGTGTTTATTAGTTGGAATTCTTTTAGATCATTTAGTGGTTTTTTTCTTTACTGCAAGTACTAAAATAATGATTGGACACCCACAATGACATATAAAAATAGTTAGAAATTACTATCACTAGCTACATAACCCATATTTTTGTGAATATTGCTTCAATTGTTTAGTTGCTTATTAGGTGAAATCTTAAAATGTGTTAAATGCAAATAAATTTGCATTCAAAATGTTAAACAGTTGGGAAGTAATTTGGTTACGGACACTACAAACAATTTCAAAAAAGAAAACAACTAAAATTACACCAATTTCATATAAAGTATTGTATATTTAACTGTTTGAAGAAAATTGAATGCTTCACAGAAAAGAATAAAACATAGGTAATCAGAGATTACAGAGCTCACCTCAACGAATGTTGTCTTTAAGTAAGGCAAAGTCACACAATTAACCAACAAAAAGTGTACATTCCAAAAATGAAAATATTTAAGCAATTCTGATCTGATACTTTGAAATAGACCTACATAAACAATTTAAACTAGTTATTCTTCATGAAAATGTAATCAAAATCCAGCATCTGAAGCAAATTTGAGAATTTTCATCTCTTGATGAAAACTTTAACCTGTTCACTCAACCGCAAAATGTAGGTCAGATTCAGCATCCGAAGCAAGCCCGGTTGTATGCATCCTTAGATGTATCATCCATGCAAGTTTGGTCAATATAGGGCTCATAGTTACTTGGAAATGAAACCTGCACCAAAAACTTTAACCTGTTCACTCAACCACAAAATGTAGGTCAGATTCAGCATCCGAAGCAAGCCCGGTAGTATGCATCCTTAGATGTATCATCCATGCAAGTTTGGTCAACATAGGTCTCATAGTTACTTGGAAATGAAACCTACACCAAAAACTTTAACCTGTTCACTCAACCGGAAAATGTAGGTCAGATTTAGCATCTGAAGCAAGCCCGGTAGTATGCATCCTTAGATGTATCATCCATGCAAGTTTGGTCAACATAGGGCTTATAGTTACTTGGAAATGAGACCTGCATCAAAAACTTTAACCTGTTCACTCAACCGGAAAATATAGGTCAGATTCAGCATCCGAAGCAAGCCCGGTAGTATCCATCCTTAGATGTATCATCCATGCAAGTTTGGTCAACATAGGGCTTATAGTTACTTGGCAATGAGACCTGCACCAAAACTTTAACCTGTTCACTCAACCGGAAAATGTAGGTCAGATTCAGCATCCGAAGCAAGCCCGGTTGTATGCATCCTTAGATGTATCATCCATGCAAGTTTGGTCAACGTAGGTCTCATAGTTACTTGGAAATGAAACCTGTACCAAAAACTTTAACCTGTTCACTCAACCAGAAAATATAGGTCAGATTCAGCATCCGAAGCAAGCCCGGTAGTATCCATCCTTAGATGTATCATCCATGCAAGTTTGGTCAACATTGGGATTATAGTTACTTGGAAATGGAACCTACACCAAAAAATGCACCAAAAATGTTAACCTGCTCCAAAAACATTAACCTGGTCATTCCTTTGCTGAAATTGCAGCATCTGAAACTTTGACTGGTACAATGAAACACACTAGAACCATCTTCCATGCATGTCTAATCAATATAGGACATAGAAGTACTTAAAAAGAAAACTGCTCCAAAAAACTTAACCTTAACCTGGGACGCCGACACCGACGCCGACGCCGAGGGTATTACATAAGCTCCCCCAACTTCGTTGAGGTGAGCTAAAAATAATTGAAGAAATATTAGTGAGCTTTATTCTTCAAGGTTTGACTTTTCTACTTACACATAACACCTGTCTAAAGTTACATGTGTATATATTTATTCAAAGTATATTGGTTATGTTATGCTTGTAACAGATGAAGTTGAGATCTGAAAAATAAAAAAAATCAGGAGAAACTGAAATGAGAAATGAAATGCTGAAAAAAGATAGGAAAAGGGCTTAAAAACAAAAACTTCATCCACAAACCTGTGAAAAATTAAAGTATTGTGTAGTGTTCTCAACCCTTAAATTTGGTCAATTGACTTCATTGATCATTGTACCTACATTCTAAATAGTTTTCATAAAACTTTAATGAATAATAAAACTTTTCTTTTGCACTTCAGTAATAAATACATGTAGTTATATGAAAGAAGGAAGTTTCAGGATTTCCTAAAGTGGATTTTTTTCTATTGGCATTTGCAAGTAAATTGTTTTTACTTGAAATAATATCTAATTTGTATATACTTTGTATTTAATAATCATTTAAATCTGATTTATACTAGTTCAGAAGTTCATAAAATGTTTTTTTACCACAAACCAAATGCCAATCATAAATATTTGGGTTTTGTAGTGTCCGTAACTTAATGAAGCTATCAAATAATTTTAGAAAATTTATAAAAATGAAATGTCCTATTTTAATGGAAGTATTTATATCTCACCAAATGCATAAAAAGTGTTATTTATAAATAGTTTTTTCTTTATTTATATTGGTTTTAAAGAGTTCACATGAAATGAAATACTACCATTTTGAGCAAAAATGTATGAAGTAAGAACTGTTTAAATTTTAAAGTACAATGTCACCTTTTTAGTCATAATTTTGTCCTTATTTTGTATTTATATATGTTCTTTGTTTGTAAGCAGTTGAAAAAATTAGAGCTTATAAACAGTTTTCAATATTTATTTCAAAGAAAACAACACTTGTAGTGTCCGTAACCTGTGAAAATGAGGTTATTATCAGCTTGTAAAAAACAAAGTTCTAATGTGAATTTCACAAAACCGTTTATGCTTGAGATCCTTTAGATACTCTACTTTTTAGAAAAAATGTTTTTGGGGCAAAACGAAGACATTAATTTTTTACCCCCAAGTGCAACCTTACTGTCCCCTATATTGTGTTTCATCCGTATACGTCAAATAGAACAAACAGAACAATGTTAAACCCACAAACTGACAGACAGAAATAGAACACTAGTCTTTTTAAATATTGAAGAAGGAAATAGTATCCTAGACTAACTGTTCATTGTATATCTTTCTTATAAATTTTTAAAATATATATATATTTAAATAAAAATCTAAAAAAATCTAAAATAGAATAAATTTACCCAATGCTTTATAGAATAACTAAAGAGTAAATACAAAATACATCATAAAAAGTCAGTATACAAAATAACATAAATTATGAAATAACAATGTTGTTATAATATACTTACCTACAAAGTTGTCTTTCTACATGTTTACAGTAAAACAGATGTCTGAACAGCATCTGGTATCTGATAAGGGCCTATAAAAATTAACAGAAACAATTTTTAATGCATAGAATAATTTGATACAATGATTCCTACATGTATTGCATGTATTAACAAAAAAGTTTCTTAAAGCGATATTTGAGTACTAAACTATGTTTAGGTGAGGACAGAACATTTTTCTCTGGATTGGTCTCCGCAATACCAACTTTTTATTTTATTAGAAATACAATAAAATTAATAATGTGGTTACATCAAAATTGATGCACGCAGGCCTCAGAACCAGGCCCCGGGATCATGAAACTGTCTTAAATTAAAGTCAGAATTTTGTCTTAATTTTAAAATGTAGGCTTAATTAAGATTGCGCTCTTAAGTGGATCATAAAAGAGACTAAGCCAAATATTAACAAAGATTATGCTAAGCAAAAAGCATGACTGAAAGTCTTTATCGCTATAGTAGCATGCGTGATCTTTAGCGCGCTTACGGTAATTCATTGGAACTCTTCAATGTTGAAGTTACATAATCGTCTGCCGTCGAAACAAAAATGACTGAAATAGCTGAAACGAGTGAAAGTAGTAAGATCACAAAGGAGAGGAATAGGAAAGTTAATTGGTTACCGAAAGATGAAATACTGTTAGTTGAGGAGGTAAAGAAGAAAGAGTCATTGTTGTTCGGAAAGTTAGATGGTTCAGGCAGAACAGCGGGGGAGAAAGCGAAAGCATGGAAGGAGATTGCCGACTTGATCAATGCGTAAGTCACTATCAGCTGGCTGTCATCTTAGCATATTAAAAAAAAAACAAAAAAAACATGCACATGAGAGTCGATCATTAAAAAAAATATCATGAAGTAAAGTTTGTTAAAGAAAGTTCAACTCGTCACTGATCATTTTCACCTAGGTAGAAGCAATTTAAAAGAAAAAAAAGAAAGAACCATATAATTATACTTACTGCATGAAAGAAACGTGTCGTGGATTTTTTGTGTGGATAATTAAGGGCTAATACAATGAATGGCCAAAGCTGACCTGCTTAATTTATGAAACTGTAATTCATGTATGCATTTACAAATGTACACACACATGCAGTCTCTCTCTGTTTTTTTTTAGCTTTTAAATAAATATGGAACTGGGTCAACTTTCATGCCTTTATCATGCTAATTATATCATTGTAGATGATGCACTGTTAATTCTTCAACTTTTTCAATTTTATTTAATTTTGTCCATCAACATTATATATATGTATGATGCACAAATATTGGTTTATTTATTTATATATGAACATCATGCAGTTGACCGATAAGCAATTCTGCACTCCATTGTCATCCCTACAATATTATTTGGTTTCAAATATTTCAGCCATTGATTTGAAGTGCATATTTGCATTAACTGCATATTACACAAAAGGAATGGAAAAAAAAATTATGATTATATTAGTTTCCTTTGATTGGTAACAAAGTTGAATATAAATATCCGTGCACCCAACTTGAGCCGGGTGTAAATAAAACGTGATGCCACAATGCATACATTCTCAGAGACTTTATGATAAAAGCAAAATAACCTGACATCACAATGTATTATATTACTTGGTTATTTAATCGATAGATTGAGACTACTCTGATGTTTACAAAGCATTTTTATGGGTACAAAAGAAATAAATTCGTTATGCAGGTCCAACCAGGGGTGTGCAGGGATTTACACTGGTTTGTATGTATGGAAAAAAAACCAGGGCAAATCCCCATACACCCTTGACTGGACCTGGATAACTAACATTATTTCTTCATTTGATGCAATTTCTTACATAGTGTACTCTTTTTTCAGGGGAAATACCATAGCTCAACGGTCAGTGGTGGAAATCAAGAAGAAATACCAGAATATAAAGCAAAAAGGTAAGCTTTTTTTTTTTGCATTAGTGTATTTTTAACACCCCCCCCCCCCCCCCTTCTGGGTTTAGACATCCAAAAGCAAACAACCATATACATGTAGAAATCATTTTTGAAACAATACAGGCAAAAATAAAGCATTATTTGTAAATCTTAATTAAAATTACCTATTTAGCACCCATATTTACATTCACTGTGTTCTTCTAGTACACCAACTGTGAAGTTGATTTGAATACCTTTTTCGTGTATACTCATGGGTAGAAATATACAGGGAGAAACATGCGCTAGCGTGATGTCAGAATGAGGCTACATAGACATTGGTAAAAATGCAACAATATAGGACAGCGAGAAATTTGAATATTGAGTAATTTTTTTCGTGCTCACAAACATGTTAAATTCAATAATTCACACTAAACTTAAAAAATTCCTTAATTAAACTGACATATGGGTCATATCTAAAATAATTCAAGCTTGAGAAATAAATTCTATGTTTATTATTGTACTTTAATATTTCAATTCATACAGCTAAGGAGAAGAGGAGTGCTAATTTGCACCCAAAAACAGGAGGAGGAAAACGACCGCCGTCTCCCACTGCTAGCGAGCAACTGCTGCTTGATGGGTTGGAGGGTAGACCAAGCCTCTGTGGTCTTCCTTGTGGCTTTGACACAGCAGGTGATATTTCTAACAAAACTATTGTTTAATTAGGGAATTATGTATTGTTTTTAAACTTTTAAAAGGTATAATATTGTATGGGGATGTTAATACAGGCATGTGTTAAAATTCCATGAAGCCCAAAGAACTTTAATGGTAGATTTTAACACAGGTATATTTAAAGTACGTATGTATTTTGCATATAAAATGTGTTAAACTCTTTTGCATTCGAAACACCATAAAACCGGTAAGGGGGTCAAAAGTTTAAAACATGCATTTCATTTTGATGTCACAATCATTGAACTCTTTCGACCGGAAATGGTCTAGTCCCCTTTACTGATAAACATGTACATGTAACACTAACTAACTACTGTAGATCACTATATTTTCGCGACACCTTATTTTCGCGAGATGGTCATTGACTCTTGATAAGCGCGACAAAATTTTCACGAATTGTGGTTCTTGCTCTATATAATCTTAAGGAATACTATTATACGCGAGAATTAAATTTTCGCGAGCAGACTGTCTCGCGTAATAACGCGAAAATAAAGTTCTCGCGAATAAAAAGTGATTTACAGTAATTGAATTACAAATGAAATGATTTAGTTTTGAACATTGTGAAGTAAATTATGATTAAATATTGTATGCATTAATAGAGTTGAAATTCAATGAAGAAATTATTTTGCAGATCCAGTTTCTATTGAAGTTGTATGTACACCCTCTGGTGATCGCGAGCCTGTGCAGTGTACAAGCAGTGAGTTTGATCCGGCTCCTACAGATGAGACTTCATCAGCCTTCACTTCCTCATACAGTGAACCACCATCCAAAAAGCAAAAGGTCACAACAGGTGCTCTTTTGGAAGAAGAACTCATCAACATTAAGGATGACGTTTACTCAGGTTTCAGAAAACAGAAAGGAATTTTTATAAAGTATAATATTTTAAATCAAGAATTTTCTAAATGGATAAAATAAGTAAGTTTTAAATCAAAATCAATTTGAAAATTTAATATTTTATTATTTAAAGAAAATATACAGGAACAAAAGTCAATGTATGGTAATGCAGAGGAAATTCGGACTATATTTTTAGTTTTCCATTTTTGTCAAATTTTTTTATTTTTTGCAATATAAATCACAAAGTAAAGGTTACATGTTTTTTAAACATCATTTTGCAAATATTATATGTGTTAAACCTTATAATTGATTGTTGTGAAATAAAGAAATTCAAAAATATGTAAAAAAAAAAAAAAAAAAAAAAAAACCATTCGAGACAACATATCTCAATAATTTGATCATTGACCCCATATAATATGAATACCATGAGAATTAGGGCAACAAAAGTAATCTGAGGCTCTCAATAGTTTAGAGTTCTTATCAGTCAGATTTTTGTAATATTCGATTAAAAATGGGAAAAAAAATATAAAAATGACAGAGGAAATTCGGACTGTAATAATTATCACATTTATCGCCGAAACTCCAATCTTTCCTTTTTATGAGGCAACGCTTTGCCATTGCCATAATATTTCATTATTTAAAGAGTTAAGTTGCTTGTAATATTTTGTGTGTATAGAAAAAAATTGTTCATGGTGTGAAAAATTGAGGTATTTTCTGAGAAATACTCAGGGGTCGATAGCATGAAAAGTAGGTCATTGACCTAGTTATTTGAAGTTGAAATTTAACACGAGAATCATAGGTGTACAGTGTTCAATAGGTAGTTTTTCGTTCTTATCAGTGGAAGTTTTGGTCATACTGAGTAAAGGTATACCTTAAAGAGAAAAGAAAACTTATTAAAGAGCAAGAGAAATTAGTTCTGTTGCAGCAACAGCACATGCTACTTAAGGTTAAGCAGTTGGATCCCTTTTTTGATGTTAATTTGTTTTTTAATGAAGTTTAATTAGAAATTGTTAAACCCATATGAATGAAGTGGGGAAGGGGGATATAATTATGAATTACTGGTAGTGAAAAATTACTGGCATTTTAAAAAAAAATCTTATCAAGAACCACTGGGCCAGGAAAGATGAAACTGATGTGAAAACATCCTAAGGTAGTACAGATTCAATTTTGTTCACATCATGACCCCCACGGTTAGGGTGGGACCACAACAGGTGATCAAAGTTTTACTTAATAGATAATGTTTATAGCGGGATAGATGTTTTTAAAATGACACCTTATTACTTATATTTACATTTGTGACTAGTTCATACTTTATATTAGTATTAGCCTGATTGTTACTTTTAAAGTGTAAAATGCAGTATTTTTCAAACCCAATGTAATCCACTGAACATGCGTCGACCATTTATGATGTCACTGAGAAATTACGTCAAATTTTTATCCATACGCACATCTATGACCTCTTGACCCCGTACGGATATTTATACAGTTATAGATACGCATTCGTTTCATTAGTGTTACATGAAGGAAAACATTTGCAAATGTAAATACCGGTATATAGGATTATATAGGGGAAAAAAATCTCTAAATATCTTCTTCTCAAGATCATGAAATCCATGATTGTTCATATTTATGTGAAAGCATCCACGGGTAGTGAAGATTCAAGTTTGTTCAAATTGTACCCCTTCCCCCTTACCCCTTCTGCCTTTTAGGAGTAGGTCGGGATCACTCATGCATTTAAACTTTTTAATACTATACTAATTTTTGTGTTTTTCCTAGCCACAGTACTTAAGTGAGTGATGTACCCTCTGGTCCTCTTGTTCAGTTTTTGAATCAAATAACAAAGTTATAAAAAAAAAACACAAGATATATCATTTTTTTAAAGTCCTTCATTGAGCATTGATATCTTCTTTAATCAAATAAGATTATACATGTACAAAAAATTCAGTTTTTCTATTGTTTGTTGTTTGGTTTTTTTTTTTACAGATGTTGTACTTGTTTATAAATATAATTATTTCATATCATTTTCTATTCCTTAAAATTGTTAAATCTGAAGTGGTATATTTTCTGAAAGTTGTTGTTTTAACAAAAAATATATATGTAGTACAGTATACAATTTCATTATTACCAAAGCACAATTCCATATACCGTTACTGTACATATGTTGGAAACAATTGGGAATAAGCTTTGATTTGCTATATTTATTGTTATAATGTTATCATTATTATATATAACATTTCTTTCACTTGAACTTTCATATTTTTATTATTTCTTGAATTGGATGATAATTCAAATTTAGAAAATGTCCATTATACACATTGAGAGTCAAAACATTATAGTTATTTCCCTTTATACACTCATGCATAATCATGCATGTCCCAAAAATTTGATCTGAATTTAAAAATTTTTCTCTTATTTGCAATAAGAATATAGTACATTGCAGTTCACATGTAAAATATAGTACAATGCATTTGGTGCATGTTAAATTGCACATTGATTTTCATCATCCATTTGGAAACTGTGTAAGATTATACCTCTGATATAAAATTAAATTAGGCACAACAATGAAGGAAAAATTTACTAACTAAAAGGTTGCATATGCATGAATAATCAAAATGATTATAGTGCCAACTTTTTTCGTAATTCATAACAGCTAGTTCATAACACAAGATTTTTAATTTCTTGAAAATGAAGATTTTTACATATATTCTTTCCTTCATTTGTCATTTGTTTGTAGTTGCTATAATTGTACTTCTTTGTTAATGTTGAAGGAAATTTGTGCAATTCCAGTATTATTGTTACTTGATATGTAATAAATCTGTTATATTATTTATTTATTTGTATCTTTTGTTACATATAGATTATTGAGATGACATACGGAGAGGGAGTAATCTTTATACCGCATAATAAAATATTAAGGAGCGTATAAAGTATAAATATGTCTTACCATAGAGTTTGACCTATTTTGGATAAAAATAGGATGGAAACAAAAGTTACAGATATTTTCAGTTAAAGAACTGACGAGCAATATATTCTCGGTAACCAAATCCATTTTGGTTCATCAGCTGCAAGTTGTCCTCAATGTCAGGACCAGCTATTACTAGGTCATTAATGTCTGTGGTTACAATGTCTTGGCGTAGGATCCCAATGTTATGCAGCATAACGCATGCAACAACATACATACACGCTCTGTCTGGGTTGGTTCGAAGTCCTACTGACAGGCAGGGGAACCTCCTTTTCAAAATACCATAGGTCTGTTCAATGAGGACTCTTGTCCTACAAAGGGCCCTATTGAATTTCTCCCTGTAGTGCACATCATTAGTTGTGTTAAAAGGAGTCATCAGGTAAGTTTTACAGGGGTAAGCCGAGTCTCCTAATAATAATCCATCATGCTGACCTTGAAAAATAATGTATGTACAAGGTACATATAATTATATAAAAATGACATGACAACACATATATATTTTAGCTCAACTTCAAGACAATGTTGAGTATACTCATTATGGTATTGAGTTACATGTATTAAAATGTATTACCATTTTCAAATTGCTCACAGAGCTTACTCTCCCGAAATATCCTTGAGTCATGACACGAGCCTGGCCATCTTGCAACACAGTTCGTTACAAGAAAATTACTGTCACATGTCATCTGAAATATATGGATGGAAAAAAAGATTACCATATTGCTTTTTCAGGTATGGGTTTCTGTTAAATTTTTATAACACAGTCCAAGCCAAAAATATGTAAAAATATATTACAGTTGAACAGTATCTCAACACTGGTATCTCGAATGCCATGGATATGCTGAAATGATCTGGCAGTCTGAACCTTATTCCTATAATATTTTACCCTTGACATCTCTGATACTCAGATATATTTTAAAGTTTTTTTCAGTACCATGGAGTTCGAGATGGCGTGTTTTGACTGTATTCCCATTTTACCTGTACATTCAAGGAATGGTAACCTTTACGGTTAACAAAGTCCTGCTCGTTTTCTTTGGGTGTTTGTATCCTTATAAAAGTTCCATCGATGCATCCAAGTATACCAGGAAAACCTTTAAAGGAAAGCAAACAACAGCTTTAAATGAAGATCCCTTAAGCAGGGTGCATTAAGTCACAGTGCTAAGATTGATTGATTGTGTATTGTTTAATGTCCCTCTCGAGAATTTTTCACTCAAATGGAGATCCTCAAAGAGTCACAGTGCTGAGAAGATGTGATCCTTGCTTGGGATTTATGCATAGAAAAAAACAGTCAATCATAATCATATAGATTTGCAAACAATCCCAATTTTTGCAAAGACCACAACAGAGTACATTGTATAATTAATTTGCCAATTAACATTGCAAAGATTTATGGACATAACTATATATATAGCTGTACATTTCTGTTTTAAATTCTCAGATGAGTCTTGTGGCCTATATGGGCCTCTTAATTGTTTATAGACATTAGCTATTAGAATTATTTATCATGCAGATCATGGGGCAAATATATGGAAGAAAAAATTAAATAACAAAAATGTTGTTAAAAAAGGGAGTCTGAATTAATGTTATCTTGTTAATAACAAGGTGTGACAGGAATGATTTTTAATTGTTATTAACAATATACAAATATATGCAAAATGACATAATATTATTAAAATACAAGGCATAAATGTATTTAATATTAAATAATTTTAATAATATTATGTCCTTTTGCATATATTTGTATATTGCCTTCTCCCCAATATCATTTGTTTTTATTTACAAACCTTCTCAGGTAATAGCACGTGTTTTTAGGCACATGTTTATGTTTATCTAAATTCTGATTGGCTATTACCGAGGAATTTAACCTTTTGGGTGTTACTAAAATCAGTTAAAGTACATCCCTTGGGTGCATTCACTAGATTTTAAGTTGAATTTTCTATTGTTTCCAAATGGTATATAAACCATTGTAACTATAAGACACGTGGGGAAGCTTGGAAAGCATTAATTTGCTGTAAGTTCTCTCATTTTGATAAAGGTTTATTACGTATATATAATTTAACAGGTTGCACCACTGTAAATCATTATGTAAGTTATTAGACATATTGCCTAAATTGGTAACATCTATTGCCCTACAACTAAAAGTTATGAGTTATGTTATTAAATAAATAAGGGTTTTCTAAATCTCCCTTAGCTTTTCCACCCGTGTCGTTTCACATTGATAGATCATTTTACAAGAGTGTTTACGGTACTGTGCGTTCTTGAATATAGGGGGTGTCATCGCAACAAATGTGAAGGTCGTGTATGTTTACAAAATACAAAGCGGGTTAATTGGAAGCGAATGGCTGGTGCGAGTGTTTCTTATGTTTTACTCATGAATAGAATCAGATACCTGCTATTGCATGGAAATTCCTTTTCACATTGACGGCATCTTGACCTGTTGGGAATTTTATATATCTCCCGGAAAATCTCACCAGTGCAGCCGCTACCCGTCGAATGCATCTACCCGCGGTGGACTTGGAGATGTGTATGGAGTCTCCTACAACCTGATGGAATGCCCCAGTTGCAACGAAACGCAAGAAAACAAGAACTTGAATAAGACTTGGCAGAGAGAGGGATCTTCTTGTTGGATGGTGAATGTAATTTTCAATCAAATCAACAATAAAGATGATCGTCGGTCGTCGAAAGCGGTATCTCTCATACAGTTCATCATCGTCCCTCATTTCCAGCGGATTAAATCTATCCCGAAATAAACGAGGACGAGGAAGACGCCTTCTATGAGGATTTTGTTGAAAATAACGGCGCATACGTCCAATAAGGTCAGCCATTTTGACAGAAATTAAGACCAATCTTAAAAATAAAGACTGCCCATTAGCAGTCTTAAAATTTAAGACAAAATTCCAATCTTAACTCTAAGACATTTTTTTGTGATCCACTTTAAGACCAATCTTAAATTTTAAGTGCAAATTTTTGGAGTTAAGTCTGGCTTAAGATTTAAGACAGTTTCATGATCCCGGAGCCAGAATTTCAATTTTATGTAGCCTTACAGTGACAAGTTATCAACAGACTCCATACCTTCCTGTTAAGAACCAGAGACACTGGCCACTTGACCATGTAGTCAAAGGAGAAGGACTCAAGTCCAGACAGGTGTAGGTCTGTTGGGTCTACTTTATACTCTGTAATTATATAAAAGATAAATTCATTTCTATGAACTGTACAAGAACCCATAGGTTTCAGGATGACGTCGAAACTTTAAACGAGAATCAAGTTCAAAAAATATAACCATTCAAGACAATAAACTCAGTATTCCATGTGATCCTGATAATACAGTATATTGCTTTTAAACCAAACCTTTTTCTTTCTTTGTTTCTATGGAAAGGATTTTAAACAGCTGTGTGATAAGGTCAAATGGAAGCAACTCCACTCTACAAAAGAGTAAATTAACGGAGATTTTATACCACAATATGTACATTTCCAATGTTTTTGATCGAGAAAAAATGACAAATGGTTAATTTACTTTATTTCTCCATCACTGTACTGGTTCATTGATAGGTGTGTTAAAAAAATATCATGTGCAGGGCGGGACAAATATAGTGTCAAGAAGCGGGGCTTCTAGCATATGGATTGGCAGAATGAAAACCATGTAAATATAAGGAATAATTGTCAGATTTTTTTATTTCATGACCATGATAAATAGATTGGCTTGCATGATAATTTTATTCAAAAAATGTCTTCGGTGTTTTTGCAAATTATCATGCAAGCCAATCGATTGATCACATCATGAAATCAAAAAATAACTAAAGACAATTATTCCTTGTAATAAGTATATAACAATGAGTTACAGTTGGAAATCTGTCAATACATCTCAGTTTTGTTGATCTTATACTCACCATGCGATCTCCTGATATGATACTGATGATGAATGGTAGCTGTTCTTACTTATATCATGCTTGAACTAGACTGTTATCAATATTCACCAGAGATCATCCTTGAACTGGTCAATGTTGGCTGTACTCACCTGAGATCATCCTTGAACAGGTCAATGTTGGCTGTACTCACCTGAGATCATCCTTGAACAGGTCAATGTTGGCTGTACTCACCTGAGATCATCCTTGAACTGGTCAATGTTGGCTGTACTCACCCGAGATCATCCTTGAACTGGTCAATGTTGGTTGGCTGTACTCACCTGAGATCGTCCTTGAACTGGTCAATGTTGGCTGTACTCACCTAAGATCATCCTTGAACAGGTCAATGTTGGTTGGCTGTACTCACCTGAGATCATCCTTGAACAGGTCAATGTTGGCTGTACTCACCTGAGATCGTCCTTGAACTGGTCAATGTTAGCTGTACTGGTCCTAAGAGCCAGTTCCAGTAAGGTCTCTAGACGTGTGGGGGTGATGTTCTCCATATCTTGTCTCATCTCGTCCTCTGTCATGTCCATAAACTGGACAATAAAGTCCCCCTTGTCCAACAGGAAGTAATGCTTAATGGATCTAAAATCCAAATCAAGTTATTTAAAATTCATACCATAACCAAGTTTAAAATTGTGTGACAGATTTTTTTTTTTTCATATTTTCCAATCATAAAAGACAGGTCAGCGGGGGATACTCATTCCTCCATGACACCTGATACTATGTCTTATGTTGTAGAGGTCAATGTTTGTATGGATTTTAGAGTGTGTTTGTTATCTCCAAATATTTCATTACTATAGATTCAAATTCTGCATTTCATAATTATCGAGGGATTTCTTTTGTTTCCTCGTGAAATCATCAATAAATTATACTACCATAAATTTATACCTAATTCTGGCCATCAGTTCCTTCTCTTCCACTAGTAATTCTAGCAGTAGTTTACTAGAGTACTCATAAGCCTTCTCTATTTGTTCATAGTATTTCCTTTCCTTCACTGTGTACACAATTTCTTCAGCGCAAGGACACTGCACATCACGACCTACAGTGAAAGATCAGAAATTCTAAATACTGTATACAACAAATTAGTTTATTTGTTGTATTTTGTTATTAAAAAAATTGCTACTGTAACCTTTTTCTGGAGAAAAAAAAGTAATTATAAAAAGAAATCTTTCTTACCACAAAGTCGTACGACATTGAGGTATTTTCCGGTGTTGAGGATTTTGTTGGCCACCTGTTCTAGAAATACTGGGATCCGCTCCCGACAGATCGTGTAGTGGCCTTCCCAGTATGCATCATTGTATTCTTCCTGTAACTTCTCCTTGTTAATCGTCTCATTCTCCTCCACAAGAAACTATACAAACAAAATAAGACTTTACAATTTTATTCATCAAACATTGCTAAAAGATTCTCAAAAGATATAAGGTTTTCAGATCATTTCACACATGCAACTTTGATCAATTTTTGTCATAATTTATCTCTTTACTGATACTTTTTATAGCATTTAAATAAAAACTATTCAAATGGTTGGTGTATCTCAAGAATTTATAAAAACCTTTTAAAATTAACTTACCTCAGAGTAAGGGTCTGAGATGATTCCTTTATAAATCCACTTCTCCAGAATCTCAAAGTATGGGACGGAGGCCTGTAGAAAAATTTTAATTAATTATAATGTTACAATACTCTCTGGCATCCATATCAGTTCATGCACACATATTAATTCAACAACTAAAAAGTTCCAGTGTTGACAAACATTGTGACATTGAATACTTACTGACTGTGTAAGGTAAAGACAAAGGTCCTGTCCTTTTGAATCCCTAAAACCAAAAAAGACAAATCTTTTTACACTACGATTTTTTTTCTGTTATTGATGTGAATTTTTGGTTACAATACTACTGGACAATAATTTCATACTTAAAGATTGATGAAGTTGAAATACTTGTATAATTTACATTACATTACCCAACTAATCCACTAGTTTTGTCATGGAGGAGACTCAAGACTGCACCTCCTATACACTCCCCCTGTCAACATGTATAAAACATTGAAGAATGTTCATAGAATAATTGGCTCTACTTAAACAAACTTGAAACTCTTGTATGGAATTAACACACTTTTTTTCTATAAACATGTATCAGAGGAGAAAGAGCAAGAGCCATCTTATGCATAATATGGCCCTGTACTTATATCAATTAATTAACTATCGCCCTCTTTCCATTTTCATATATCAAAATAAAGAAGACACTTGGTGCTTTCATGTTCTATAATGAAATTTTGTTTTGAGAATCCAAATATTTGAGATCAGGCTTTGAGAAATTGCAATGTTCTTGAATTTTGCAGAAAATATGCATATTTGACTACCTTCAACAAAGAATTAAAATATGAGCACAGCCCACGATCCAAAAAATAAAACATGTTTTCTGATCTTCAAAAATAGACCTTTCATTATGTATTGGCATATTTTGGATCAGAGGTTGTGCTCTATATTAAATATTGAAAAAACGCTTCAACTTTAGGTCATTTTCAAAGGAATTTACAGGATATGAGGAAAATGACGCATTTTATGACGTCATAATGCATTGACTAGATGTGAAATTACGTCACAATTAATAGATATGTGGTCACCAACAGTCCAAGTGATAAATACTGCATTTGCAACCTAAACTGAGCGGTTTTGAATTTTCAGAAATTGTCAGGGCCGAATAAAGCCCAAAGTGGCTCTACCTCTTTTAAAATGTACAACAACCAGAATTATTCTCGGGGTATTTTTTCCAATTTCAATTTGAGGCCAAGTGTTATATATATGACAATTCAAAATCAAAGACATAGTATAGTTGTACACCTTGTTGACAGAGTTTGCCACAGAAGCCAAAATGTCCAGTGTCTTCATGGTTGGCTGAATGTAAAACCACAGCTTCTGTAAACTCAGATTACCCTGTCATAGAAGAAAATTGCAAACTAGAAACATTAATACATTAGAATAAAGCATTCCTCAAAACATTAAATGACCATACTTATTGATAAAACTGAAATTTGAATACATTGACAAACAGAGAGAAGAGGATATCACATTGAGGGATTAATTTTTCCACGATTTTATGGTGGGAAGACAAACATAGGTAATCAGAGATTACAGAGCTCACCTCAACGAATGTTGTCTTTAAATAAGGCAAAGTCACACAATTAACCAACAAAAAATGTACATTCCAAAAATGAAAATATCTAAGCAATTTTGATCTGATACTTTGAAGTAGACCAACATAAAAAATTTAAAGTAGTTCTTCTTCATGAAAATGTAATTCAGCATCTAAAGCAAATTTGAGTTTTCATCTCTTGATGCAACATTTGTGCAAGTTTGGTTTATACAATGGTCTATTATCTGAAAAATATATATGTCGAATTCAGCATCCGAAGCAAGTCCATTAGTGTGCATCCTAAGATGTATCGTCCATGCAAGTTTGCACATTATAAGGCTCATAGTTAATTGGAAATGAAACATACATCAAAAACTAACATTTTCACTCATCCACAAAATGTAAGTCAGATTCAGCATCCGAAGCAAGCCTGGTAGTATGCATCCTAAGATGTATCATCCATGCAAGATTGGCCATTAAAGAACTCATAGTTACTTGGAAATGAAACCTGCACCAAACACTTTAACCTGTTCACTCAACTGGAAAATGTAGGTCAGATTCAGCATCCGTAGCAAGCCCGGTAGTGTGCATCCTTAGATTAATCATCCATGCAAGTTTGGTCAACATAGGGCTTAAAGTTACTTGCAAATGAAACCTGCTCCAAACACTTTAACCTGTTCACTCAACTGGAAAATGTAGGTCAGATTCAGCATCCGAAGCAAGCCCGGTAGTATCCATCCTTAGATGTATCATCCATGCAAGTTTGGTCAACATAGGGCTTATAGTTACTTGGAAATGAAATCGCACCAAAAACTTTAACCTCTTCACTCAACCGGAAAATGTAGGTCAGATTCAGCATCCGAAGCAAGCCTGGTAGTATCCATCCTTAGATGTATCATCCATGCAAGTTTGGTCAACATAGGACTTACAGATACTTGGAAATGAAACCTGCACCAAAAACTTTAACCTCTTCACTCAACCGGAAAATGTAGGTCAGATTCAGCATCCGAAGCAAGCCTGGTTGTATCCATCCTTAGATGTATCATCCATGCAAGTTTGGTCAACATAGGACTTACAGATACTTGGAAATGAAACCTGCACCAAAAAACTTTAACCTGTTCACTCAACCGGAAAAAGTAGGTCAGATTCAGCATCCGAAGCAAGCCCGGTAGTATGCATCCTTAGATGTATCATCCATGCAAGTTTGGTTAACATAGGGCTTATAGTTACTTGGAAATGAAACCTACACCAAAAACTGCACCAAAAATGTTAACCTGCTCCAAAAACATTAACCTGGTCATTCCTTTGCTAAAATTGCAGCATCTGAAACTTTGACTGGTACAATGAAACACACTAGAACCATCTTCCATGCATGTCTAATCAATATAGGACATAGAAGTACTTAAAAAGAAAACTGCTCCAAAAAACTTAACCTTAACCCGGGACGCCGACGCCGACACCGACGCCGACACCGACACCGACACCGACGCCGACACCGACGCCGAGGGTATTACATAAGCTCCCCCAACTTCGTTGAGGTGAGCTAAAAATGAAGTCATGCTCCCAAAACTAATTTAACTAGCCATTTCTTTTTTCATCCAAGGCAACAAATTCTCATATAAATGCATTATTTAAATTCCTTTAAACAATGAAAATTTGATCTCACAAAATTTTACATGGAAATTGGTAGCTAAGTATAAGGCCCTATAAAATAAATTTCTTGGTTCCCTCATCTCTTCCAAGAGTGCCTCATTGACCCTTTTATTGCTTAATCAAAAAAAAAATCAAATCACCTCCCTCATCATTTTTTTAGGTTTTGTACAATGTAAAAAGCTGGTTATGTATTGGGGGCAATAAAAAAAAGAAAAAAATGCCCCCTCCCTCCCTCATATTTCTTGAGAAAAGACCTGAGAACAAAAGAATTAACTTTGCATGGTCTAAATTGTATTTCAACAGCATGGAACCACAATAATGATTTCACTAACCAATCTGTATTGATGTTCCAACTGTGCTACAAGAACCATGTAGTCCTGAAAAAAAAAAAAAAGTCTTCTGTTAGTCCGTCTAATCAATCAAATTTCATACTGAACCCTAAATTTTTGAATGTGCAGGACATTTTTGCAACTCTAGCGAGCTATTTTAACTGGGGGACATTAATTGCAGCAAACTTTTTATTTTGCTTTGTACGAGGGTTGTCCGTAAAGTTCGTGGACAGGTCTTAGATTTACAGATTTAAACGTCATTTGTTAAAAATATTCATTCTATTACCTTTATTTTATAATTCCTTTTAAAATTATCTTTGAAATTTTTATACAATTTAATTTTTTAAATGTAAATTTAAAGGATTTCACAAAAAACTATTGATACCCGGAGCAGTCAAAACTCGCTCGAATTTTTTTCTTTTAAGAAAATATTCTCCCGTCATTTTAGCATTAGAAATCGCGCTAAAATTCGTGAAAAAATGCATTATGACGTTAGTAAGAAATATTACGTCAGATTAACAAATAAAAATTTTAAATCATTCAGACACGCTTCTTAAATTCATCTCAGAATCTTTGATTACGTTGGCCAAATTGTCCGAAGACGTGACAGATTTTGAACGCCTGGAGCAGCGTGCAGTGATTAAGTTTTGTGTTAACATAGGGAAAACCCCAACAGAGACACACAAATTCATGAAAGAATCAAATACGCATTCAAAAGTGAGTCGTTCGTTGGTATTCAAATGGCACAAACGATTTTTGAACGGACGATTGAGTTTGGAGGATAACAAGCGAGAGGGCAGACCATCCTTACGGGCGTTGAATGATGTTATTGAAGAAGTTCGCAACGTCATCGCTTGTGACAGACGTCTTACAGTATGTGAAGTTGCAGAAAAATGTGGATTATCTAAAACTACATCACATGAAATCTTGGTCAATGAGCTTAAAATGAACCGCGTCTGCGCACGATGGGTGCCCAGAATTCTCACACCTGAAAATATGAATGACAGGCTAACTGCGTCTGAGAACTTTTTGAGGAAATACAGCAAGGACGAAGAATTTCTAGATCGTATAATAACAACTGACGAAACTTGGTTCCACTATTACGACCCGGAAACGAAACAGCAATCAAGCCAATGGAAAAATATTGACTCCCCGCCACCAAAAAAGCCAAAGTGACAAAATCAATGGGAAAAAATATGTTTATACTCTTTATGGACAGAAAAGGAATGATATTGACACATGCTGTTCCGCAAGGACAAACCGTCAACGCAGACTACTATAGCAAAGTCTTAAGGCATGACTTAATCCATGCATTACGTAAGAAGCGACCGTATCTAGCTGCAAATCTGAACAGAGTTATTCTGCATCAAGATAATGCACCCTGTCATACTTCTCTAAAAACATCGCTGGAAATTGATTTGCTTGGTTTTGAGTGCCTGAAACACCCTCCATACAGCCCGGACCTAGCCCCGATGGACTTCGCTGTCTTCCCCTATATCAAATCATATTTGCGAGGTTGACGATTCGATAACCTATCTGAATTGCGACAAGAGGTGATGAATGTCATTTTTCGAACAAAAGCTGACCATTATGAACAAATATTTGATAAATGGATACAACGACATCAGAAATGTGTATTGCTGAGAGGAGACTACGTTGAAAAATTCTGAGGTGTTTTCATAGACTGACGTTACACAGGTACGACGTGATTTTTACGCCGGCACATTGCTCCGGGTGGACATATAAATAAAAATGAAATGCTTGACAATTAAATTTCTGATCATTGTATTTTCTTGAAATTTGATATACATAATAATTAAAGTATGAATTTTATTTTAAGCATTATTATTTTTTCTTACCATTTCCCAGTAACGTAAAATTGAGGTTGTCCACGAACTTTACGGACAACCCTAGTATTTGTAGAGAATGTTTTTTCCTACACAAAATTTATCTATGCGAATTGATTTCAAACTGACAAATCAGGAATAAAAGACAATGTTAATAATAGTTTATTTATTTATAGTATTTGAACAAAACTTCTAAATCCAAAAAGTATTAAATGAAAAGAAGTTATTACACATACAGGAAGTTGAAAAATAAAAGCTTTTTAAACTTTCCAATGGTACATTAAAGAATAAAGCCATACCTTGATAAGAGTTCTCATGGCTGCACTTAAGGCCTGGTTGACGAGTCCATACTCAAATGCTGATTTCTCTGAAAATATTAAAAGCAATGAAGTTAAAAATAACTACAGAGTGTAGAAAGGATCTTGTATTAATTAACACATTTTTCTCTACAGATGAAGGAATATTTTATCTCTTAATGTGGCAAAAAATAAATTTATCAACATACCTTCAATAAACCTCACCACAGTAGAGTAGTTACAACACAAGGGAAGAATTCTTCTGACAAGGTCTTGTAGAGATGGATCTATGGAAAACAAAACATTCCAGCTTTCATGTAAATTTGACATCTATTCCAGTTCCTACCCACATTTTGACATCTCTACCTTACAAATTTTTGAAATCTGTACCTACCCAAAAGTTAACATCTCTACATCCCAAGATGTTGATATCTCTATCTACTTAGAGGTTATCATCTCTACCTCCCAAGATGTTGACATCTATATCTAATTAGAGCAGTACTTACCCAGATTTTGGTCCAACATGAATTCCTTTGGAGCATACCTCTCTGTCAGAGCTCGAGCCAGGATGTATTTACCCTCAATCCCCTGTGAAATACAATCTGCCTTCAGTTAAAAACCCTTACATTCTTTACCATTTTCACCAATTATCTTATTTCTTTTGTTTTTTTTTGTAATGAACTTATTTTTAAAATATACTTAATGCTCTCTATATAAAAACAATTCTGTTCCTAGAAGCAATTTCTAAAATTAACACACTGTGTCTTATTCTAAATCATTATATTCTTGAGGGAATATTCAATTTGACTCCTCTTCAGATTTAATTTTATACAGAATCTGCTGCTAAAACCCTGGATCTGCCTATGTTATCTGATATTGTAGATGATGGACTTTTTTACCTGCATACAGTTCAACATGTCATCCAGAATGGCGTGCTCCTGAGCTGGTACACTCATGCTGCTTAGAGGAACAATATTCTGTAAAATCAAAAACATTAAAAACAACCTCATTTAAGGTAGGACAAAACACCCGTGAATTCTATTTTAACCCATTTCTTAAAAAAAGTACTGGAGGAAAAAAGAGTAACATTACTATACTGACAACAATGAATGATCCCTGAAAGAAAAATAATAAGTTTTGGCAAATTTGCGTTATATTTTGTGAAATAATCAGAGAATCCTATATATTGGTCATTTGGGAGCTTACATTTTGGAATGTGTTTGCGCTATATAAGTGCAATAAACAAGCATGTAACAGTCTGTTATAAATTGCAGTGCAACTTTTGTTCCATAAATAGTAGAGAGCTGATATTTGGACACATATATAAGGAGTCTTCTTTCTTTATGTACTACAAAGGTCAAGGTCATATCAAGAGGTCAAAGGTCAAATATTGTGACGTCATCTACTGAATCTTGTAGTTTTTTGCCATTGAATTTTTTTAAATCACCAAACTATCTTAAACCACCGGTTCAATTTTCTTTATTTTTACACATTTTATTCTAGGACCCATTTGAATCATTCTATTAATTTTTTGTAAAAATTGAATTATACATTTTCTCTCAAGAAAACTTAAACTGGTGAATATTTACATGTGAATTTTCAGTTTCTGACACAATGTATGTTCTTTTTTACTTAATATTTTACCCCGATTTTCCAGTATCATTGTGACTTACTGATTTAAAGTAACAAAATGTTATCTTTAATAAAAGTATTTCACAAAGGACAAGATAGGGTAAGAACAATATTTGGCCCCCAATTTGGGTTGTCTTTCAGAATGATCCAACAATTTATCATTTGAAAACCTGTTTTCACCCCTGCAACAAAATGAGTATTGGTTTTAAGATTTAGGGTATACAGAGGTCACAGTGAGGTCAGGAAATAGGTCAATTTTCGAAATTTTTCATTTTTATGCAAATTTTCACTAATTTTACAGCACATTTTCTTTCGCAAAACATAGAGCACACACTTGCCTATCTACCAAATTTAAAAATTTTATACACTGATATCAGATGCAGTATATGTGTAAAAATCTCAGATAGGCAAGCGTGTGCTCTATGTTTTCCGAAGAGAAATGTATCCGAAATATGATGAAATTCCACCAGAATTGAGGAAATTCGAGAAAATGTCTTATTTCTGCACCCTCCACTGGCTTCCATGTAGGCTTTGAATCAAAATTAGTGCTTGTCTTAAAGTAAGCATCATTTTAACTTCTTAAGTACAAACTATCACAGTTTTACCAGTGTTATGATTTTTATATCAAATAAGGGGCTAGATTCGGCTGTTACCCTATCTTGTCCTTTGCAATAGATCAATACAAAATTCTAAAATAAGGCTCATTCTCAAGTCGAATGTCGGATTTCACAAACTTCTTACAAGAGTAAGAATGGCCATATTTCAGACAATGTGGGCAAAAAATGTGCGGTTGAATTTCTATCATATCATAAAGAGAGATTCTGTATCCAAGAACAAAATATCAAAGTTTCAGAAAAATTGAATTTTAGGAAAAATCTGACCTATCTATTTGGTCCTACCTTAAAGTAAACATATTTTAAATTCTGTTGTCATTATAATGTCCCTGTTCTCAGATCTATATAACACATAATAGGGTTGTATTTTGGCTGACTTTTTTTCAAAGCAAATTGTAAGGCGTTTGTTTTAATACTTGATTTGACAAAACAATATTCTACTTGATCAGTATCTAAGGCTAAAAACAGACCACATCAACAAGGAATGCTTTCTCCTCTAAGACACCTGAACTCATTTATGGAATGAAGAGAGGGCAGAGTTCATACATCCACAGATTGGCGCTGTTGATATTTTTTATGCGATCATCTACAATTTTTTTTTTCAATATTAAAGGAGTTTAATTTAAGCTGTTTCATCAACACATTTACACCTGACAAATGTACAGTCATGTATTCCCAATGACACCATCACACAGAAATTTCATTTTGAGGATGTGCTTTTTTTGATAAGATGATGTATGATGTATGTTGCTTACTTGATCAGAGGGTTCATCTACTCCCACAATGAAGTCCAGGGTCAGGGAAGGTCTCTTAAACAACCAGTCTGGCTGAGGAGGAATATTTACTGCAAAAATTAATTTGTTATGTTTGTTAAATTCTCGGAGTACTAATAATAATAGAATAAGTTATTTTTGAATGTCAAATTGATTTTCATGTAAAAAAAAAAAAAAAAAAAGATAAGATACATAATGTAAAAATTCACTGTTTTGCTTCCATATTTAATACCAGTTGTACAGTTTAACTTCAATAAACAGAGATGATTAATTTTACCATTCCGTTTGTTTGGTTTCTCCTGCAGGGCTTTCCTTAATATTTCTGACGATGTAGTTGCAGTCATCATTTTTGATTCTTTAAAAAGTGTGTCCTTCAACTGTTAAACAAGGAACATATGTACAGGACATAGTTAAATTAAATTTCAGAAATCAGTTAAATTTTCAAACTTTAATAAGATTTGTTATTATTCTCAACTCTTGACCTATTACTGTATTTAAGAGAGTTCCCACCTCTGTGAAATCCTGCATGGTGATTTTTGCCCCAGGGGCGGGCAGCTGTGAAATGACCCTGCTATGTGAGGCCAGGGCCAAACCAGATTTATCAGCTTTGTCTTTGGCATTTTTAGCAAGGTACTCCTTGGTCTGTAAATAATATACAAAGAACTACACACAATGAAAATGGAAAAAAGCAAATTTTATCCTTTTCTGCTAGCTCTAGGTCATTATTCCTATTGTTCCACACACAGAGAAAATAATTTTTACGTTGCTCTTGGTATTACAGTATTTTGAAAAGAAAGAATAGAGTCCAACATCTTCATAACGCTGTAATAAATCAAGATTCATACCTCTTCCTCCTCACACAGTTTGGAAAGGAGAAACACAAAAGGGTCCAGTTCTCTGTTACTATGGAAACAAAAAAAATAATAAATCTGATAGTGATGTTAAAAAAACACATTGTCAGTGATTGAATTGGTAGCACATTGCCAACCAAAATTAACCAAACATCATAATAACAAGACCTGGCTAGTACTGTAATTAAGACACCTAACTCTTGCTCCTAACACAGTATGTATCTTAGTATAGTGTACTTATAGCAACTGAAACAAAACTGTAAGGCTGTTGTATTTAGAGAGAATTCTTAAGACGTTTCTATATTTAGTAACCATGGTAAAACAGTTGAAATCAAAAAGAGATATAAAGATTTGGTCAACTTGTGTTCCAATTCTTACGTTGAATTCGATTAAAACTTTAGGAAGAGTATAGGGTTTTGGAAACTGTTTACACATGGACAGACAGCTATAGCTAAACAGACAAAGGAAACCTCAATAATGAATAATCACTTCATGTTTCTGACCAGTAAAGCTACAAAATCAAGTCTTACTTTTTACCGTATATACTCGCCTATAAGTCAGATTTTTAGGAGTTAATTTCTGATCCAAAACTCTATGTCCAACTTATAGGCGAGCTATAAAATGAATGGTATTATATGAAGTCAGTCCCTCTGATTTTTAAGCTTATTAAATATAGGCGGACCGACTTATAGGCGAGTATATACGGTAGATTTGAGTTTATCATACTTGGCTAGGAACTCGATAGTTTTGTTGACTTACTTTTTAGACTTGAGTTCATCATACTTGGCTAGGAACTCGATAGTTTTGTTGACTTACTTTTTAGATTTGAGTTCATCATACTTGGCTAGGAACTCGATAGATTTTGTTGACTTACTTTTTAGATTTGAGTTCATCATACTTGGCTAGGAACTCGATAGATTTGTTGACTTACTTTTTAGATTTGAGTTCATCATACTTGGCTAGGAACTCGATAGATTTTGTTGACTTACTTTTTAGATTTGAGTTCATCATACTTGGCTAGGAACTCGATAGTTTTGTTGACTTACTTTTTAGATTTGAGTTCATCATACTTGGCTAGGAACTCGATAGATTTGTTGACTTACTTTTTAGATTTGAGTTCATCATACTTGGCTAGGAACTCGATAGATTTGTTGACTTACTTTTTAGATTTGAGTTCATCATACTTGGCTAGGAACTCGTTAGATTTTGTTGACTTACTTTTTAGATTTGAGTTCATCATACTTGGCTAGGAACTCGATAGTTTTGTTGACTTACTTTTTAGATTTGAGTTCATCATACTTGGCTAGGAACTCGATAGATTTTGTTGACTTACTTTTTAGATTTGAGTTCATCATACTTGGCTAGGAACTCGATAGTTTTGTTGACTTACTTTTTAGATTTGAGTTCATCATACTTGGCTAGAAACTCAATAGGAGTTTTTGTTGACTCAGCTATTTTTCTCTTGGCCTGATGAGCGGACACCTACAATTAACAAAAAACACCATAATTTCTTAGGATTAAGCATTGATTCATGAAAATCACAAATACCTGTATTCCAAGTATCACCTATTGATACTCCCAAAACAAAAGTTTTTTGTGTTATAAAATTATACATTTCATAGACGTCTCTCTGAACTTTGTGACCTTGACCTAGTGACCTTTGCTTGAGGTCATGTCATAATATCCTTTAATCATAATTAACGCACCTAGGACAATAATATGTACGATCTTGAAAGCTACTTCATGATAAAACTTTATTAGGAAAAATATTTTTTTTCACTCATATTCTATGACCATGACCCTGTGCAAATGACAAGTGTAGGTTTGTTACATACAGTCAAACCTCATGTACTCTCATGTCTGAAGGATCATTTGTGTTGAGTACAATTTTCTGAATTTATAAACATTAAAGGAATGACTAAGGCAAGATCTTTTCAATTTCTAAAATATGTCACCTCAATCTTGTTAAAATAACTTTAAGTAGGGTTAGGACATACTTTTCAGTAAATTGCAACCTTTGCCTCAGCTAGAAGCTTTAACTGAATTTTAATTTTAAAACTTTGGCTATTACAAGGCATCAATAACTTAATACTTTAATACCCTGTGACCTTTTCCAAATTGAACTTATTATTTTTGGTAGTTAAAAAGATAATGTCTAGACAATAAATGCCTACATACAGCTAGTCAGACAGATACATATGGAACAATCCAATAAACCCCCCAAGCTTCATTTGCGAGAATAAAATAACCATCTCATTACTTTGATTCCCAAACAATAAATTTACTCTACATTGGCTGATAATGCAGATATAGACATCTCAGGTATTTAAATCACATGACCCGGTAACAGGTAAATATTTAGAATGCAGACAAGGAAGTAAATTGTGATGTACGGGATTATCAGGGAGGCCATGTTGGATTTACAGGTGAGAGAAAATTATATATATAACATTTTTAAAATAAGTTTTCCTATTATATCACTAATGTAATAAGTTTTGCTATAAAGCCTGAAAAATGTCGAGTCACACCGGAAACAGTTATGTCCGGCCAGAAACAGTTATGTCACCTCCAACGGAAACAGTTATGTCACTATTTCGATCACGTTCACGTGTTTTTACGTTACGCATTTTAGCTCGGGTTCGAGATGTTATGATGTCGGTTGCTAAGCAAATGTAAACAATGGAGCGTTATTCTTAACGTCAAGAAGGCATTTTTTGGATTATTTGTGTACATTTTAACAATTTTGAATGATTTTTAATTTTCCTTTAATTTTAAAAATGTCATATAACATATACCACATGGCTTCTCGGGTGACTATACCAGAATATTTGCCCCTCGGTGACAGGAAAGCCCTGGAGTGTTATGTCACCCGATGCCGAAGGTGACATAACACTCCAGGGCTTTCCTGTCACCTCGGGGCAAATATTCTGGTATGTAACCCTCGAAGCCATGTGATATATGTATATTAGTGAATTTAATGTAACAAGATATTACCCCAGCTGTTGTCATTAATGACCTCAGGTGTAATTAAACACATCAATTAAAATACATACAAGAGTTATTTTATATTATACTATAAAAAGTATATTTATATTATGCTATATTGTTTTTTTTTGGGTAGCCATGATGGATTTAGAGGTGACACAATCATATTTATGATTTAACTTTTTGTTATGTACATTACTCTAGTTGTTGTCATTCATGACATTAATTTAAACACATAAAAGTGGCACTTCTGATGATACTTATGATATAAATTACAAAGAATTGCAAACACCGTGTTCTTCCTCATAAATACACAAGGTGTACAGACCATTTTTATTTTACTGTCAACACTAATCAATATTTCCCTACTGACATTTCCAAACTGGTTAACGGTCTTAGAATTTCACCAAAAAAACCTTGAACTTTTATTGTCTTTACATAACAGGATCTGCTGGTTTGACCCAAACCCCAGTGATGGACCCCCGTTACAGTGCCCAAGACATCCTCCTCTGTGACCTGTGTCAAAAAGCTGCATTACAGAGTCATTGTGAACTTTGTCAGATTAACCTGTGTAAGGCCTGTGTAGGGGAGCATCTCTCTGATTCCTCTAAAAGACACAAAGTTGTACCATACAAACAGAGAAAATCTACTTCTAACTACCCAAAATGTCCAAACCATGCACAGAAACAATGTGAACTTTACTGTGAGAAATGTGACATTTCTGTCTGTTCTACTTGCATCTCCTCTGGGAAACATAAAGGACATGATTTATCTGATGCTCTGCAGATACTCAGTTCAAAAACAAAAGATTTAGAAAATGACTTGAAAGAACTAGAGAAAAGAATCCTCCCAACATTTGAGGAAATTACTTCAGATTTAAGGTCTGAAAAAGTCAACTTGGAAAAACACTATGAGAAACTGACAACAGCTGTCACCAAACGAGGAGAAGACTGGCATAGAGAAATTAATGTCATTGTCAACAAACAGAAATCTGAAATTGATGAGATAAAATCTAAACACCTGGCTGCTCTAAATAAACAGGAAAATGTAATCAAACAGATTAATTCTGAAGTAAAACAGAGCATACATGATCTGAAGAAAATACTGGACTCCAATGATGTCTCCCTAACCTCTGGGTACAAATCCAGGAATGCTGAATTCAGAAGTTTACCTCCTAAAGTAAATGTTTTATTACCAAGATTTTCTCCTCATCAAATCAACACAGAACAGCTCCATCAAATGTTTGGTTCTCTGTCAGCATTATCCATTACAACAGAAGAACATGGCTACACAATGAAGACACCAGAAGCTGTATCCTGTCCTCCAGTCAAACCACTGCTTGATGAACCAGAGCTCATCACCACCATAGACACTGGGTATAGATCATACAGTGTTACCTGTCTCAGTGATGAAGAAATCTGGACCTGTGGAGGAGACAAAGTCATGGAACTCTACAACCTCCAGGGCAAACTACTGAAGTCAATCCAAACCAAATCTGGGAACATACCACGGGACATAGCAGTAACAAGGAGTGGAGGTCTAGTTTATACTGACACAAAAACAAGAACTGTCAACAAAGTGAAGAATAAAAAGATAAAGGAAGTGATCAGACTACAGGGGTGGACGCCTTACAATGTCTGTAGTACCTCCTCTGGTGACCTCCTGGTTACCATGGTCGGTGATGATGAAAAACAATCAAAAGTTGTCCGTTACTCTGGCTCCACAGAGATGCAAACCATTCAGTTTGATAGTGCAGGTAAACCTCTGTATTCATCTGGTGACCTTAAACACATCAGTGAGAACAGGAACCTGGATATCTGTGTGGCTGACAATGGAGCCAGTGCAGTAGTGGTGGTTAATCAGACAGGAAAACTCCGATTTAGATACACTGGTCATCCCCCTACTGACAAGGAATCATTCTATCCTATCGGCATCAAAACAGACAGCCAGAGTCAGATCCTGACAGCAGACTATAACAACCACTGTATCCACATCCTAGATCAGGACGGACAGTTCCTCCGTTACATTGATAACTGTGATCTACAGCGTCCATGGGGTTTACGTGTAGACACCAGAGACAACCTCTTTGTGGCTGAGTGGTTAAGTGGTAAAGTGAAGAAAATTAAATACATGTAAACAATGTGTATATACATAAACAGTTTGGATCTGAGATGATCTCTGTGGCTGTCTGGCTGAATGAAAAAAAATTGTAAATATAAATTGTGAT